>NW_026961569.1:300000-435000 GCF_963924245.1 Chroicocephalus ridibundus | reverse complement strand
GAATTGTGGAGCTTGTTCTCAGTGTCTCTGAGAATTGCTCTGATTATCTGTGTGACCTCTTTGCTAAGACTCTCCAGAGAGCCGTCCTCAAAACAAACACACATCTTGACATATCTCCCACAGTGATCGCAGTGTCTCCAGAAACGGCATTCAAGGAGCCAGGAACTTTTCTCCCTACACTCTCCATTGAGTTGTCCTCAAAACCAATATACATCCTGCTATATCTCCCACATGGAACATGCCAGGAGGGAGAAGTGGGGATTATGTTTAGACTTTCTCGGAACTGCTTCAAATCAACTAGATATCTTTGTGCTGTAACTCTCCCAACAGCCAAACGCAAAAGCAGCAAACATCTCGCTCTATGTCCCACATCCAAAGTGCCGAGAGAGCTTGCTCTCCCTGTCTTTGAGTACTGTTTTCACTGTCCCGGTTACCTCTTTGCTAACATTCTCTTCAGAGCTGCAGTGAAACCAGGAACCACGTGGAGAAGGCACCCACACTGAAAGTGCCTGGAGGGAACGTTGGGGCTTCTTCTCAGTGTCTCTGACATAGGGTTTCACTGTCCCGGGAAAGTCTCTGCTAACACCGTGCAGAGCGCTGTGCCCAATCTACAGAAACGTCTTGCGGTATCTCCTACAGGGAAAGTGCCAGGAGGGAATTGTGGAGCTTGTTCTCAGTGTCTCTGAGAATTGCTCTGATTATCTGTGTGACCTCTTTGCTAAGACTCTCCAGAGAGCCGTCCTCAAAACCAACACACATCTTGACATATCTCCCACATTGATCGCAGTGTCTCCAGAAACGGCATTCAAGGAGCCAGGAACTTTTCTCCCTACACTCTCCATTGAGTTGTCCTCAAAACCAATATACATCCTGCTATATCTCCCACATGGAACGTGCCAGGAGGGAGAAGTGGGGATTATGTTTAGACTTTCTCGGAACTGCTTCAAATCAACTAGATATCTTTGTGCTGTAAATCTCCCAACAGCCAAACGCAAAAGCAGCAAACATCTCGCTGTATGTCCCACATCCAAAGTGCCAAGAGAGAGCTTGCTCTCCCTGTCTTTGAGTACTGTTTTCACTGTCCCGGTTACCTCTTGGCTAACGTTCTCTTCAGAGCTGCAGTGAAACCAGGAACCACGTGGAGAAGGCACCCACACTGAAAGTGCCTGGAGGGAACATTGGGGCTTCTTCTCAGTGTCTCTGACATAGGGTTTCACTGTCCCGGGAAAGTCTCTGCTAACACCGTGCAGAGCGCTGTGCCCAATATACAGAAACGTCTTGCGGTATCTCCTACAGGGAAAGTGCCAGGAGGGAATTGTGGAGCTTGTTGTCAGTGTCTCTGAGAATTGCTCTGATTATCCCTGTGACCTCTTTGCTAAGACTCTCCAGAGAGCCGTCCTCAAAACAAACACACATCTTGACATATCTCCCACAGTGATCGCAGTGTCTCCAGAAACGGCATTCAAGGAGCCAGGAACTTTTCTCCCTACACTCTCCATTGAGTTGTCCTCAAAACCAATATACATCCTGCTATATCTCCCACATGGAACGTGCCAGGAGGGAGAAGTGGGGATTATGTTTAGACTTTCTCGGAACTGCTTCAAATCAACTAGATATCTTTGTGCTGTAAATCTCCCAACAGCCAAACGCAAAAGCAGCAAACATCTCGCTGTATGTCCCACATCCAAAGTGCCAAGAGAGAGCTTGCTCTCCCTGTCTTTGAGTACTGTTTTCACTGTCCCGGTTACCTCTTTGCTAACATTCTCTTCAGAGCCGCAGTGAAACCAGGAACCACGTGGAGAAGGCACCCACACTGAAAGTGCCTGGAGGGAACATTGGGGCTTCTTCTCAGTGTCTCTGACATAGGGTTTCACTGTCCCGGGAAAGTCTCTGCTAACACCGTGCAGAGCGCTGTGCCCAATATACAGAAACGTCTTGCGGTATCTCCTACGGGGAAAGTGCCAGGAGGGAATTGTGGAGCTTGTTCTCAGTGTCTCTGAGAATTGCTCTGATTATCTGTGTGACCTCTTTGCTAAGACTCTCCAGAGAGCCGTCCTCAAAACAAACACACATCTTGACATATCTCCCACAGTGATCGCAGTGTCTCCAGAAACGGCATTCAAGGAGCCAGGAACTTTTCTCCCTACACTCTCCATTGAGTTGTCCTCAAAACCAATATACATCCTGCTATATCTCCCACATGGAACGTGCCAGGAGGGAGAAGTGGGGATTATGTTTAGACTTTCTCGGAACTGCTTCAAATCAACTAGATATCTTTGTGCTGTAAATCTCCCAACAGCCAAACGCAAAAGCAGCAAACATCTCGCTGTATGTCCCACATCCAAAGTGCCAAGAGAGAGCTTGCTCTCCCTGTCTTTGAGTACTGTTTTCACTGTCCCGGTTACCTCTTTGCTAACGTTCTCTTCAGAGCTGCAGTGAAACCAGGAACCACGTGGAGAAGGCACCCACACTGAAAGTGCCTGGAGGGAACATTGGGGCTTCTTCTCAGTGTCTCTGACATAGGGTTTCACTGTCCCGGGAAAGTCTCTGCTAACACCGTGCAGAGCGCTGTGCCCAATATACAGAAAGGTCTTGCGGTATCTCCTACAGGGAAAGTGCCAGGAGGGAATTGTGGAGCTTGTTCTCAGTGTCTCTGAGAATTGCTCTGATTATCCCTGTGACCTCTTTGCAAAGACTCTCCAGAGAGCCGTCCTCAAAACAAACACACATCTTGACATATCTCCCACATTGATCGCAGTGTCTCCAGAAACGGCATTCAAGGAGCCAGGACCTTTTCTCCCTACACTGTCCATTGAGTTGTCCTCAAAACCAATATACATCCTGCTATATCTCCCACATGGAACGTGCCAGGAGGGAGAAGTGGGGATTATGTTTAGACTTTCTCGGAACTGCTTCAAATCAACTAGATATCTTTGTGCTGTAAATCTCCCAACAGCCAAACGCAAAAGCAGCAAACATCTCGCTGTATGTCCCACATCCAAAGTGCCAAGAGAGAGCTTGCTCTCCCTGTCTTTGAGTACTGTTTTCACTGTCCCGGTTACCTCTTTGCTAACGTTCTCTTCAGAGCTGCAGTGAAACCAGGAACCACGTGGAGAAGGCACCCACACTGAAAGTGCCTGGAGGGAACATTGGGGCTTCTTCTCAGTGTCTCTGACATAGGGTTTCACTGTCCCGGGAAAGTCTCTGCTAACACCGTGCAGAGCGCTGTGCCCAATATACAGAAAGGTCTTGCGGTATCTCCTACAGGGAATGTGCCAGGAGGGAATTGTGGAGCTTGTTCTCAGTGTCTCTGAGAATTGCTCTGATTATCTGTGTGACCTCTTTGCTAAGACTCTCCAGAGAGCCGTCCTCAAAACAAACACACATCTTGACATATCTCCCACAGTGATCGCAGTGTCTCCAGAAACGGCATTCAAGGAGCCAGGACCTTTTCTCCCTACACTCTCCATTGAGTTGTCCTCAAAACCAATATACATCCTGCTATATCTCCCACATGGAACATGCCAGGAGGGAGAAGTGGGGATTATGTTTAGACTTTCTCGGAACTGCTTCAAATCAACTAGATATCTTTGTGCTGTAACTCTCCCAACAGCCAAACGCAAAAGCAGCAAACATCTCGCTGTATGTCCCACATCCAAAGTGCCAAGAGAGAGCTTGCTCTCCCTGTCTTTGAGTACTGTTTTCACTGTCCCGGTTACCTCTTTGCTAACATTCTCTTCAGAGCTGCAGTGAAACCAGGAACCACGTGGAGAAGGCACCCACACTGAAAGTGCCTGGAGGGAACGTTGGGGCTTCTTCTCAGTGTCTCTGACATAGGGTTTCACTGTCCCGGGAAAGTCTCTGCTAACACCGTGCAGAGCGCTGTGCCCAATATACAGAAACGTCTTGCGGTATCTCCTACAGGGAAAGTGCCAGGAGGGAATTGTGGAGCTTGTTCTCAGTGTCTCTGAGAATTGCTCTGATTATCTGTGTGACCTCTTTGCAAAGACTCTCCAGAGAGCCGTCCTCAAAACAAACACACATCTTGACATATCTCCCACAGTGATCGCAGTGTCTCCAGAAACGGCATTCAAGGAGCCAGGACCTTTTCTCCCTACACTCTCCATTGAGTTGTCCTCAAAACCAATATACATCCTGCTATATCTCCCACATGGAAAGTGCCAGGAGGGAGAAGTGGGGATTATGTTTAGACTTTCTCGGAACTGCTTCAAATCAACTAGATATCTTTGTGCTGTAACTCTCCCAACAGCCAAACGCAAAAGCAGCAAACATCTCGCTGTATGTCCCACATCCAAAGTGCCAAGAGAGAGCTTGCTCTCCCTGTCTTTGAGTACTGTTTTCACTGTCCCGGTTACCTCTTTGCTAACATTCTGTTCAGAGCTGCAGTGAAACCAGGAACCACGTGGAGAAGGCACCCACACTGAAAGTGCCTGGAGGGAACATTGGGGCTTCTTCTCAGTGTCTCTGACATAGGGTTTCACTGTCCCGGGAAAGTCTCTGCTAACACCCTGCAGAGCGCTGTGCCCACTATACAGAAACGTCTTGCGGTATCTCCTACAGGGAAAGTGCCAGGAGGGAATTGTGGAGCTTGTTCTCAGTGTCTCTGAGAATTGCTCTGATTATCCCTGTGACCTCTTTGCTAAGACTCTCCAGAGAGCCGTCCTCAAAACAAACACACATCTTGACATATCTCCCACATTGATCACAGTGTCTCCAGAAACGGCATTCAAGGAGCCAGGACCTTTTCTCCCTACACTCTCCATTGAGTTGTCCTCAAAACCAATATACATCCTGCTATATCTCCCACATGGAAAGTGCCAGGAGGGAGAAGTGGGGATTATGTTTAGACTTTCTCGGAACTGCTTCAAATCAACTAGATACCTTTGTCCTGTAAATCTCCCAACAGCCAAACGCAAAAGCAGCAAACCTCTCGCTGTATGTCCCACATCCAAAGTGCCAAGAGAGAGCTTGCTCTCCCTGTCTTTGAGTACTGTTTTCACTGTCCCGGTTACCTCTTGGCTAACATTCTCTTCAGAGCTGCAGTGAAACCAGGAACCACGTGGAGAAGGCACCCACACTGAAAGTGCCTGGAGGGAACATTGGGGCTTCTTCTCAGTGTCTCTGACATAGGGTTTCACTGTCCCAGGAAAGTCTCTGCTAACACCGTGCAGAGCGCTGTGCCCAATGTACAGAAACGTCTTGCGGTATCTCCTACAGGGAAAGGGCCAGGAGGGAATTGTCGAGCTTGTTCTCAGTGTCTCTGAGAATTGCTCTGATTATCTGTGTGACCTCTTTGCTAAGACTCTCCAGAGAGCCGTCCTCAAAACAAACACACATCTTGACATATCTCCCACATTGATCGCAGTGTCTCCAGAAACGGCATTCAAGGAGCCAGGACCTTTTCTCCCTACACTCTCCATTGAGTTGTCCTCAAAACCAATATACATCCTGCTATATCTCCCACATGGAAAGTGCCAGGAGGGAGAAGTGGGGATTATGTTTAGACTTTCTCGGAACTGCTTCAAATCAACTAGATATCTTTGTGCTGTAAATCTCCCAACAGCCAAACGCAAAAGCAGCAAACATCTCGCTGTATGTCCCACATCCAAAGTGCCAAGAGAGAGCTTGCTCTCCCTGTCTTTGAGTACTGTTTTCACTGTCCCGGTTACCTCTTTGCTAACATTCTCTTCAGAGCTGCAGTGAAACCAGGAACCACGTGGAGAAGGCACCCACACTGAAAGTGCCTGGAGGGAACATTGGGGCTTCTTCTCAGTGTCTCTGACATAGGGTTTCACTGTCCCGGGAAAGTCTCTGCTAACACCCTGCAGAGCGCTGTGCCCAATATACAGAAACGTCTTGCGGTATCTCCTACAGGGAAAGTGCCAGGAGGGAATTGTGGAGCTTGTTCTCAGTGTCTCTGAGAATTGCTCTGATTATCCCTGTGACCTCTTTGCTAAGACTCTCCAGAGAGCCGTCCTCAAAACAAACACACATCTTGACATATCTCCCACAGTGATCGCAGTGTCTCCAGAAACGGCATTCAAGGAGCCAGGACCTTTTCTCCCTACACTCTCCATTGAGTTGTCCTCAAAACCAATATACATCCTGCTATATCTCCCACATGGAAACTGCCAGGAGGGAGAAGTGGGGATTATGTTTAGACTTTCTCGGAACTGCTTCAAATCAACTAGATACCTTTGTGCTGTAAATCTCCCAACAGCCAAACGCAAAAGCAGCAAACCTCTCGCTGTATGTCCCACATCCAAAGTGCCAAGAGAGAGCTTGCTCTCCCTGTCTTTGAGTACTGTTTTCACTGTCCCGGTTACCTCTTGGCTAACATTCTCTTCAGAGCTGCAGTGAAACCAGGAACCACGTGGAGAAGGCACCCACACTGAAAGTGCCTGGAGGGAACATTGGGGCTTCTTCTCAGTGTCTCTGACATAGGGTTTCACTGTCCCGGGAAAGTCTCTGCTAACACCCTGCAGAGCGCTGTGCCCAATATACAGAAACGTCTTGCGGTATCTCCTACAGGGAAAGTGCCAGGAGGGAATTGTCGAGCTTGTTCTCAGTGTCTCTGAGAATTGCTCTGATTATCTGTGTGACCTCTTTGCTAAGACTCTCCAGAGAGCCGTCCTCAAAACAAACACACATCTTGACATATCTCCCACATTGATCGCAGTGTCTCCAGAAACAGCATTCAAGGAGCCAGGACCTTTTCTCCCTACACTCTCCATTGAGTTGTCCTCAAAACCAATATACATCCTGCTATATCTCCCACATGGAAAGTGCCAGGAGGGAGAAGTGGGGATTATGTTTAGACTTTCTCGGAACTGCTTCAAATCAACTAGATATCTTGTGCTGTAAATCTCCCAACAGCCAAACGCAAAAGTAGCAAACATCTCGCTGTATGTCCCACATCCAAAGTGCCAAGAGAGAGCTTGCTCTCCCTGTCTTTGAGTACTGTTTTCACTGTCCCGGTTACCTCTTGGCTAACATTCTCTTCAGAGCTGCAGTGAAACCAGGAACCACGTGGAGAAGGCACCCACACTGAAAGTGCCTGGAGGGAACATTGGGGCTTCTTCTCAGTGTCTCTGACATAGGGTTTCACTGTCCCGGGAAAGTCTCTGCTAACACCGTGCAGAGCGCTGTGCCCAATATACAGAAACGTCTTGCGGTATCTCCTACAGGGAAAGTGCCAGGAGGGAATTGTCGAGCTTGTTCTCAGTGTCTCTGAGAATTGCTCTGATTATCTGTGTGACCTCTTTGCTAAGACTCTCCAGAGAGCCGTCCTCAAAACAAACACACATCTTGACATATCTCCCACATTGATCGCAGTGTCTCCAGAAACGGCATTCAAGGAGCCAGGACCTTTTCTCCCTACACTCTCCATTGAGTTGTCCTCAAAACCAATATACATCCTGCTATATCTCCCACATGGAAAGTGCCAGGAGGGAGAAGTGGGGATTATGTTTAGACTTTCTCGGAACTGCTTCAAATCAACTAGATATCTTTGTGCTGTAAATCTCCCAACAGCCAAACGCAAAAGCAGCAAACATCTCGCTGTATGTCCCACATCCAAAGTGCCAAGAGAGAGCTTGCTCTCCCTGTCTTTGAGTACTGTTTTCACTGTCCCGGTTACCTCTTGGCTAACATTCTCTTCAGAGCTGCAGTGAAACCAGGAACCACGTGGAGAAGGCACCCACACTGAAAGTGCCTGGAGGGAACATTGGGGCTTCTTCTCAGTGTCTCTGACATAGGGTTTCACTGTCCCGGGAAAGTCTCTGCTAACACCCTGCAGAGCGCTGTGCCCAATATACAGAAACGTCTTGCGGTATCTCCTACAGGGAAAGTGCCAGGAGGGAATTGTCGAGCTTGTTCTCAGTGTCTCTGAGAATTGCTCTGATTATCTGTGTGACCTCTTTGCTAAGACTCTCCAGAGAGCCGTCCTCAAAACAAACACACATCTTGACATATCTCCCACATTGATCGCAGTGTCTCCAGAAACGGCATTCAAGGAGCCAGGACCTTTTCTCCCTACACTCTCCATTGAGTTGTCCTCAAAACCAATATACATCCTGCTATATCTCCCACATGGAAAGTGCCAGGAGGGAGAAGTGGGGATTATGTTTAGACTTTCTCGGAACTGCTTCAAATCAACTAGATACCTTTGTGCTGTAAATCTCCCAACAGCCAAACGCAAAAGCAGCAAACCTCTCGCTGTATGTCCCACATCCAAAGTGCCAAGAGAGAGCTTGCTCTCCCTGTCTTTGAGTACTGTTTTCACTGTCCCGGTTACCTCTTTGCAAACATTCTCTTCAGAGCCGCAGTGAAACCAGGAACCACGTGGAGAAGGCACCCACACTGAAAGTGCCTGGAGGGAACATTGGGGCTTCTTCTCAGTGTCTCTGACATAGGGTTTCACTGTCCCGGGAAAGTCTCTGCTAACACCGTGCAGAGCGCTGTGCCCAATGTACAGAAACGTCTTGCGGTATCTCCTACAGGGAAAGGGCCAGGAGGGAATTGTCGAGCTTGTTCTCAGTGTCTCTGAGAATTGCTCTGATTATCTGTGTGACCTCTTTGCTAAGACTCTCCAGAGAGCCGTCCTCAAAACAAACACACATCTTGACATATCTCCCACATTGATCGCAGTGTCTCCAGAAACGGCATTCAAGGAGCCAGGACCTTTTCTCCCTACACTCTCCATTGAGTTGTCCTCAAAACCAATATACATCCTGCTATATCTCCCACATGGAAAGTGCCAGGAGGGAGAAGTGGGGATTATGTTTAGACTTTCTCGGAACTGCTTCAAATCAACTAGATATCTTTGTGCTGTAAATCTCCCAACAGCCAAACGCAAAAGCAGCAAACATCTCGCTGTATGTCCCACATCCAAAGTGCCAAGAGAGAGCTTGCTCTCCCTGTCTTTGAGTACTGTTTTCACTGTCCCGGTTACCTCTTGGCTAACATTCTCTTCAGAGCTGCAGTGAAACCAGGAACCACGTGGAGAAGGCACCCACACTGAAAGTGCCTGGAGGGAACATTGGGGCTTCTTCTCAGTGTCTCTGACATAGGGTTTCACTGTCCCGGGAAAGTCTCTGCTAACACCCTGCAGAGCGCTGTGCCCAATATACAGAAACGTCTTGCGGTATCTCCTACAGGGAAAGTGCCAGGAGGGAATTGTCGAGCTTGTTCTCAGTGTCTCTGAGAATTGCTCTGATTATCTGTGTGACCTCTTTGCTAAGACTCTCCAGAGAGCCGTCCTCAAAACCAACACACATCTTGACATATCTCCCACATTGATCGCAGTGTCTCCAGAAACGGCATTCAAGGAGCCAGGACCTTTTCTCCCTACACTCTCCATTGAGTTGTCCTCAAAACCAATATACATCCTGCTATATCTCCCACATGGAAAGTGCCAGGAGGGAGAAGTGGGGATTATGTTTAGACTTTCTCGGAACTGCTTCAAATCAACTAGATACCTTTGTGCTGTAAATCTCCCAACAGCCAAACGCAAAAGCAGCAAACCTCTCGCTGTATGTCCCACATCCAAAGTGCCAAGAGAGAGCTTGCTCTCCCTGTCTTTGAGTACTGTTTTCACTGTCCCGGTTACCTCTTGGCTAACATTCTCTTCAGAGCCGCAGTGAAACCAGGAACCACGTGGAGAAGGCACCCACACTGAAAGTGCCTGGAGGGAACATTGGGGCTTCCTCTCAGTGTCTCTGACATAGGGTTTCACTGTCCCGGGAAAGTCTCTGCTAACACCCTGCAGAGCGCTGTGCCCAATGTACAGAAACGTCTTGCGGTATCTCCTACAGGGAAAGTGCCAGGAGGGAATTGTCGAGCTTGTTCTCAGTGTCTCTGAGAATTGCTCTGATTATCTGTGTGACCTCTTTGCTAAGACTCTCCAGAGAGCCGTCCTCAAAACAAACACACATCTTGACATATCTCCCACATTGATCGCAGTGTCTCCAGAAACGGCATTCAAGGAGCCAGGACCTTTTCTCCCTACACTCTCCATTGAGTTGTCCTCAAAACCAATATACATCCTGCTATATCTCCCACATGGAAAGTGCCAGGAGGGAGAAGTGGGGATTATGTTTAGACTTTCTCGGAACTGCTTCAAATCAACTAGATATCTTTGTGCTGTAAATCTCCCAACAGCCAAACGCAAAAGCAGCAAACATCTCGCTGTATGTCCCACATCCAAAGTGCCAAGAGAGAGCTTGCTCTCCCTGTCTTTGAGTACTGTTTTCACTGTCCCGGTTACCTCTTGGCTAACATTCTCTTCAGAGCTGCAGTGAAACCAGGAACCACGTGGAGAAGGCACCCACACTGAAAGTGCCTGGAGGGAACATTGGGGCTTCTTCTCAGTGTCTCTGACATAGGGTTTCACTGTCCCGGGAAAGTCTCTGCTAACACCCTGCAGAGCGCTGTGCCCAATATACAGAAACGTCTTGCGGTATCTCCTACAGGGAAAGTGCCAGGAGGGAATTGTGGAGCTTGTTCTCAGTGTCTCTGAGAATTGCTCTGATTATCTGTGTGACCTCTTTGCTAAGACTCTCCAGAGAGCCGTCCTCAAAACCAACACACATCTTGACATATCTCCCACATTGATCGCAGTGTCTCCAGAAACGGCATTCAAGGAGCCAGGACCTTTTCTCCCTACACTGTCCATTGAGTTGTCCTCAAAACCAATATACATCCTGCTATATCTCCCACATGGAAAGTGCCAGGAGGGAGAAGTGGGGATTATGTTTAGACTTTCTCGGAACTGCTTCAAATCAACTAGATACCTTTGTGCTGTAAATCTCCCAACAGCCAAACGCAAAAGCAGCAAACCTCTCGCTGTATGTCCCACATCCAAAGTGCCAAGAGAGAGCTTGCTCTCCCTGTCTTTGAGTACTGTTTTCACTGTCCCGGTTACCTCTTGGCTAACATTCTCTTCAGAGCTGCAGTGAAACCAGGAACCACGTGGAGAAGGCACCCACACTGAAAGTGCCTGGAGGGAACATTGGGGCTTCTTCTCAGTGTCTCTGACATAGGGTTTCACTGTCCCGGGAAAGTCTCTGCTAACACCCTGCAGAGCGCTGTGCCCAATATACAGAAACGTCTTGCGGTATCTCCTACAGGGAAAGTGCCAGGAGGGAATTGTCGAGCTTGTTCTCAGTGTCTCTGAGAATTGCTCTGATTATCTGTGTGACCTCTTTACTAAGACTCTCCAGAGAGCCGTCCTCAAAACAAACACACATCTTGACATATCTCCCACATTGATCGCAGTGTCTCCAGAAACGGCATTCAAGGAGCCAGGACCTTTTCTCCCTACACTCTCCATTGAGTTGTCCTCAAAACCAATATACATCCTGCTATATCTCCCACATGGAAAGTGCCAGGAGGGAGAAGTGGGGATTATGTTTAGACTTTCTCGGAACTGCTTCAAATCAACTAGATACCTTTGTGCTGTAAATCTCCCAACAGCCAAACGCAAAAGCAGCAAACCTCTCGCTGTATGTCCCACATCCAAAGTGCCAAGAGAGAGCTTGCTCTCCCTGTCTTTGAGTACTGTTTTCACTGTCCCGGTTACCTCTTGGCTAACATTCTCTTCAGAGCCGCAGTGAAACCAGGAACCACGTGGAGAAGGCACCCACACTGAAAGTGCCTGGAGGGAACATTGGGGCTTCTTCTCAGTGTCTCTGACATAGGGTTTCACTGTCCCGGGAAAGTCTCTGCTAACACCCTGCAGAGCGCTGTGCCCAATATACAGAAACGTCTTGCGGTATCACCTACAGGGAAAGTGCCAGGAGGGAATTGTCGAGCTTGTTCTCAGTGTCTCTGAGAATTGCTCTGATTATCTGTGTGACCTCTTTGCTAAGACTCTCCAGAGAGCCGTCCTCAAAACAAACACACATCTTGACATATCTCCCACATTGATCGCAGTGTCTCCAGAAACGGCATTCAAGGAGCCAGGACCTTTTCTCCCTACACTCTCCATTGAGTTGTCCTCAAAACCAATATACATCCTGCTATATCTCCCACATGGAAAGTGCCAGGAGGGAGAAGTGGGGATTATGTTTAGACTTTCTCAGAACTGCTTCAAATCAACTAGATATCTTTGTGCTGTAAATCTCCCAACAGCCAAACGCAAAAGCAGCAAACATCTCGCTGTATGTCCCACATCCAAAGTGCCAAGAGAGAGCTTGCTCTCCCTGTCTTTGAGTACTGTTTTCACTGTCCCGGTTACCTCTTGGCTAACATTCTCTTCAGAGATGCAGTGAAACCAGGAACCACGTGGAGAAGGCACCCACACTGAAAGTGCCTGGAGGGAACATTGGGGCTTCTTCTCAGTGTCTCTGACATAGGGTTTCACTGTCCCGGGAAAGTCTCTGCTAACACCGTGCAGAGCGCTGTGCCCACTATACAGAAACGTCTTGCGGTATCTCCTACAGGGAAAGTGCCAGGAGGGAATTGTCGAGCTTGTTCTCAGTGTCTCTGAGAATTGCTCTGATTATCTGTGTGACCTCTTTGCTAAGACTCTCCAGAGAGCCGTCCTCAAAACAAACACACATCTTGACATATCTCCCACATTGATCGCAGTGTCTCCAGAAACGGCATTCAAGGAGCCAGGACCTTTTCTCCCTACACTCTCCATTGAGTTGTCCTCAAAACCAATATACATCCTGCTATATCTCCCACATGGAAAGTGCCAGGAGGGAGAAGTGGGGATTATGTTTAGACTTTCTCGGAACTGCTTCAAATCAACTAGATACCTTTGTGCTGTAAATCTCCCAACAGCCAAACGCAAAAGCAGCAAACCTCTCGCTGTATGTCCCACATCCAAAGTGCCAAGAGAGAGCTTGCTCTCCCTGTCTTTGAGTACTGTTTTCACTGTCCCGGTTACCTCTTTGCTAACATTCTCTTCAGAGCCGCAGTGAAACCAGGAACCACGTGGAGAAGGCACCCACACTGAAAGTGCCTGGAGGGAACATTGGGGCTTCTTCTCAGTGTCTCTGACATAGGGTTTCACTGTTCCGGGAAAGTCTCTGCTAACACCCTGCAGAGCGCTGTGCCCAATGTACAGAAACGTCTTGCGGTATCTCCTACAGGGAAAGGGCCAGGAGGGAATTGTCGAGCTTGTTCTCAGTGTCTCTGAGAATTGCTCTGATTATCTGTGTGACCTCTTTACTAAGACTCTCCAGAGAGCCGTCCTCAAAACAAACACACATCTTGACATATCTCCCACATTGATCGCAGTGTCTCCAGAAACGGCATTCAAGGAGCCAGGACCTTTTCTCCCTACACTCTCCATTGAGTTGTCCTCAAAACCAATATACATCCTGCTATATCTCCCACATGGAAAGTGCCAGGAGGGAGAAGTGGGGATTATGTTTAGACTTTCTCGGAACTGCTTCAAATCAACTAGATACCTTTGTGCTGTAAATCTCCCAACAGCCAAACGCAAAAGCAGCAAACCTCTCGCTGTATGTCCCACATCCAAAGTGCCAAGAGAGAGCTTGCTCTCCCTGTCTTTGAGTACTGTTTTCACTGTCCCGGTTACCTCTTTGCTAACATTCTCTTCAGAGCCGCAGTGAAACCAGGAACCACGTGGAGAAGGCACCCACACTGAAAGTGCCTGGAGGGAACATTGGGGCTTCTTCTCAGTGTCTCTGACATAGGGTTTCACTGTCCCGGGAAAGTCTCTGCTAACACCCTGCAGAGCGCTGTGCCCAATATACAGAAACGTCTTGCGGTATCTCCTACAGGGAAAGTGCCAGGAGGGAATTGTCGAGCTTGTTCTCAGTGTCTCTGAGAATTGCTCTGATTATCTGTGTGACCTCTTTGCTAAGACTCTCCAGAGAGCCGTCCTCAAAACCAACACACATCTTGACATATCTCCCACATTGATCGCAGTGTCTCCAGAAACGGCATTCAAGGAGCCAGGACCTTTTCTCCCTACACTCTCCATTGAGTTGTCCTCAAAACCAATATACATCCTGCTATATCTCCCACATGGAAAGTGCCAGGAGGGAGAAGTGGGGATTATGTTTAGACTTTCTCGGAACTGCTTCAAATCAACTAGATACCTTTGTGCTGTAAATCTCCCAACAGCCAAACGCAAAAGCAGCAAACATCTCGCTGTATGTCCCACATCCAAAGTGCCAAGAGAGAGCTTGCTCTCCCTGTCTTTGAGTACTGTTTTCACTTTCCCAGTTACCTCTTGGCTAACATTCTCTTCAGAGCTGCAGTGAAACCAGGAACCACGTGGAGAAGGCACCCACACTGAAAGTGCCTGGAGGGAACATTGGGGCTTCTTCTCAGTGTCTCTGACATAGGGTTTCACTGTCCCGGGAAAGTCTCTGCTAACACCCTGCAGAGCGCTGTGCCCAATCTACAGAAACGTCTTGCGGTATCTCCTACAGGGAAAGGGCCAGGAGGGAATTGTCGAGCTTGTTCTCAGTGTCTCTGAGAATTGCTCTGATTATCTGTGTGACCTCTTTGCTAAGACTCTCCAGAGAGCCGTCCTCAAAACAAACACACATCTTGACATATCTCCCACATTGATCGCAGTGTCTCCAGAAACGGCATTCAAGGAGCCAGGACCTTTTCTCCCTACACTCTCCATTGAGTTGTCCTCAAAACCAATATACATCCTGCTATATCTTCCACATGGAAAGTGCCAGGAGGGAGAAGTGGGGATTATGTTTAGACTTTCTCGGAACTGCTTCAAATCAACTAGATACCTTTGTGCTGTAAATCTCCCAACAGCCAAACGCAAAAGCAGCAAACCTCTCGCTGTATGTCCCACATCCAAAGTGCCAAGAGAGAGCTTGCTCTCCCTGTCTTTGAGTACTGTTTTCACTGTCCCGGTTACCTCTTTGCTAACATTCTCTTCAGAGCCGCAGTGAAACCAGGAACCACGTGGAGAAGGCACCCACACTGAAAGTGCCTGGAGGGAACATTGGGGCTTCTTCTCAGTGTCTCTGACATAGGGTTTCACTGTCCCGGGAAAGTCTCTGCTAACACCCTGCAGAGCGCTGTGCCCAATATACAGAAACGTCTTGCGGTATCTCCTACAGGGAAAGTGCCAGGAGGGAATTGTCGAGCTTGTTCTCAGTGTCTCTGAGAATTGCTCTGATTATCTGTGTGACCTCTTTGCTAAGACTCTCCAGAGAGCCGTCCTCAAAACCAACACACATCTTGACATATCTCCCACATTGATCGCAGTGTCTCCAGAAACGGCATTCAAGGAGCCAGGACCTTTTCTCCCTACACTCTCCATTGAGTTGTCCTCAAAACCAATATACATCCTGCTATATCTCCCACATGGAAAGTGCCAGGAGGGAGAAGTGGGGATTATGTTTAGACTTTCTCGGAACTGCTTCAAATCAACTAGATACCTTTGTGCTGTAAATCTCCCAACAGCCAAACGCAAAAGCAGCAAACATCTCGCTGTATGTCCCACATCCAAAGTGCCAAGAGAGAGCTTGCTCTCCCTGTCTTTGAGTACTGTTTTCACTTTCCCAGTTACCTCTTGGCTAACATTCTCTTCAGAGCTGCAGTGAAACCAGGAACCACGTGGAGAAGGCACCCACACTGAAAGTGCCTGGAGGGAACATTGGGGCTTCTTCTCAGTGTCTCTGACATAGGGTTTCACTGTCCCGGGAAAGTCTCTGCTAACACCCTGCAGAGCGCTGTGCCCAATCTACAGAAACGTCTTGCGGTATCTCCTACAGGGAAAGGGCCAGGAGGGAATTGTCGAGCTTGTTCTCAGTGTCTCTGAGAATTGCTCTGATTATCTGTGTGACCTCTTTGCTAAGACTCTCCAGAGAGCCGTCCTCAAAACAAACACACATCTTGACATATCTCCCACATTGATCGCAGTGTCTCCAGAAACGGCATTCAAGGAGCCAGGACCTTTTCTCCCTACACTCTCCATTGAGTTGTCCTCAAAACCAATATACATCCTGCTATATCTTCCACATGGAAAGTGCCAGGAGGGAGAAGTGGGGATTATGTTTAGACTTTCTCGGAACTGCTTCAAATCAACTAGATACCTTTGTGCTGTAAATCTCCCAACAGCCAAACGCAAAAGCAGCAAACATCTCGCTGTATGTCCCACATCCAAAGTTCCAAGAGAGAGCTTGCTCTCCCTGTCTTTGAGTACTGTTTTCACTGTCCCGGTTACCTCTTGGCTAACATTCTCTTCAGAGCTGCAGTGAAACCAGGAACCACGTGGAGAAGGCACCCACACTGAAAGTGCCTGGAGGGAACATTGGGACTTCTTCTCAGTGTCTCTGACATAGGGTTTCACTGTCCCGGGAAAGTCTCTGCTAACACCCTGCAGAGCGCTGTGCCCAATATACAGAAACGTCTTGCGGTATCTCCTACAGGGAAAGTGCCAGGAGGGAATTGTGGAGCTTGTTCTCAGTGTCTCTGAGAATTGCTCTGATTATCTGTGTGACCTCTTTGCTAAGACTCTCCAGAGAGCCGTCCTCAAAACAAACACACATCTTGACATATCTCCCACATTGATCGCAGTGTCTCCAGAAACAGCATTCAAGGAGCCAGGACCTTTTCTCCCTACACTCTCCATTGAGTTGTCCTCAAAACCAATATACATCCTGCTATATCTCCCACATGGAAAGTGCCAGGAGGGAGAAGTGGGGATTATGTTTAGACTTTCTCGGAACTGCTTCAAATCAACTAGATATCTTGTGCTGTAAATCTCCCAACAGCCAAACGCAAAAGTAGCAAACATCTCGCTGTATGTCCCACATCCAAAGTGCCAAGAGAGAGCTTGCTCTCCCTGTCTTTGAGTACTGTTTTCACTGTCCCGGTTACCTCTTGGCTAACATTCTCTTCAGAGCTGCAGTGAAACCAGGAACCACGTGGAGAAGGCACCCACACTGAAAGTGCCTGGAGGGAACATTGGGGCTTCTTCTCAGTGTCTCTGACATAGGGTTTCACTGTCCCGGGAAAGTCTCTGCTAACACCGTGCAGAGCGCTGTGCCCAATATACAGAAACGTCTTGCGGTATCTCCTACAGGGAAAGTGCCAGGAGGGAATTGTCGAGCTTGTTCTCAGTGTCTCTGAGAATTGCTCTGATTATCTGTGTGACCTCTTTGCTAAGACTCTCCAGAGAGCCGTCCTCAAAACAAACACACATCTTGACATATCTCCCACATTGATCGCAGTGTCTCCAGAAACGGCATTCAAGGAGCCAGGACCTTTTCTCCCTACACTCTCCATTGAGTTGTCCTCAAAACCAATATACATCCTGCTATATCTCCCACATGGAAAGTGCCAGGAGGGAGAAGTGGGGATTATGTTTAGACTTTCTCGGAACTGCTTCAAATCAACTAGATATCTTGTGCTGTAAATCTCCCAACAGCCAAACGCAAAAGCAGCAAACATCTCGCTGTATGTCCCACATCCAAAGTGCCAAGAGAGAGCTTGCTCTCCCTGTCTTTGAGTACTGTTTTCACTGTCCCGGTTACCTCTTGGCTAACATTCTCTTCAGCGCTGCAGTGAAACCAGGAACCACGTGGAGAAGGCACCCACACTGAAAGTGCCTGGAGGGAACATTGGGGCTTCTTCTCAGTGTCTCTGACATAGGGTTTCACTGTCCCGGGAAAGTCTCTGCTAACACCCTGCAGAGCGCTGTGCCCAATATACAGAAACGTCTTGCGGTATCTCCTACAGGGAAAGTGCCAGGAGGGAATTGTCGAGCTTGTTCTCAGTGTCTCTGAGAATTGCTCTGATTATCTGTGTGACCTCTTTGCTAAGACTCTCCAGAGAGCCGTCCTCAAAACAAACACACATCTTGACATATCTCCCACATTGATCGCAGTGTCTCCAGAAACGGCATTCAAGGAGCCAGGACCTTTTCTCCCTACACTCTCCATTGAGTTGTCCTCAAAATCAATATACATCCTGCTATATCTCCCACATGGAAAGTGCCAGGAGGGAGAAGTGGGGATTATGTTTAGACTTTCTCGGAACTGCTTCAAATCAACTAGATATCTTGTGCTGTAAATCTCCCAACAGCCAAACGCAATAGTAGCAAACATCTCGCTGTATGTCCCACATCCAAAGTGCCAAGAGAGAGCTTGCTCTCCCTGTCTTTGAGTACTGTTTTCACTGTCCCGGTTACCTCTTGGCTAACATTCTCTTCAGAGCTGCAGTGAAACCAGGAACCACGTGGAGAAGGCACCCACACTGAAAGTGCCTGGAGGGAACATTGGGGCTTCTTCTCAGTGTCTCTGACATAGGGTTTCACTGTCCCGGGAAAGTCTCTGCTAACACCCTGCAGAGCGCTGTGCCCAATGTACAGAAACGTCTTGCGGTATCTCCTACAGGGAAAGTGCCAGGAGGGAATTGTGGAGCTTGTTCTCAGTGTCTCTGAGAATTGCTCTGATTATCTGTGTGACCTCTTTGCTAAGACTCTCCAGAGAGCCGTCCTCAAAACAAACACACATCTTGACATATCTCCCACATTGATCGCAGTGTCTCCAGAAACGGCATTCAAGGAGCCAGGACCTTTTCTCCCTACACTCTCCATTGAGTTGTCCTCAAAACCAATATACATCCTGCTATATCTCCCACATGGAAAGTGCCAGGAGGGAGAAGTGGGGATTATGTTTAGACTTTCTCGGAACTGCTTCAAATCAACTAGATATCTTTGTGCTGTAAATCTCCCAACAGCCAAACGCAAAAGCAGCAAACCTCTCGCTGTATGTCCCACATCCAAAGTGCCAAGAGAGAGCTTGCTCTCCCTGTCTTTGAGTACTGTTTTCACTGTCCCGGTTACCTCTTTGCTAACATTCTCTTCAGAGCCGCAGTGAAACCAGGAACCACGTGGAGAAGGCACCCACACTGAAAGTGCCTGGAGGGAACATTGGGGCTTCTTCTCAGTGTCTCTGACATAGGGTTTCACTGTCCCGGGAAAGTCTCTGCTAACACCCTGCAGAGCGCTGTGCCCAATCTACAGAAACGTCTTGCGGTATCTCCTACAGGGAAAGGGCCAGGAGGGAATTGTCGAGCTTGTTCTCAGTGTCTCTGAGAATTGCTCTGATTATCTGTGTGACCTCTTTGCTAAGACTCTCCAGAGAGCCGTCCTCAAAACAAACACACATCTTGACATATCTCCCACATTGATCGCAGTGTCTCCAGAAACGGCATTCAAGGAGCCAGGACCTTTTCTCCCTACACTCTCCATTGAGTTGTCCTCAAAACCAATATACATCCTGCTATATCTTCCACATGGAACGTGCCAGGAGGGAGAAGTGGGGATTATGTTTAGACTTTCTCGGAACTGCTTCAAATCAACTAGATATCTTGTGCTGTAAATCTCCCAACAGCCAAACGCAAAAGCAGCAAACATCTCGCTGTATGTCCCACATCCAAAGTGCCAAGAGAGAGCTTGCTCTCCCTGTCTTTGAGTACTGTTTTCACTGTCCCGGTTACCTCTTGGCTAACATTCTCTTCAGCGCTGCAGTGAAACCAGGAACCACGTGGAGAAGGCACCCACACTGAAAGTGCCTGGAGGGAACATTGGGGCTTCTTCTCAGTGTCTCTGACATAGGGTTTCACTGTCCCGGGAAAGTCTCTGCTAACACCCTGCAGAGCGCTGTGCCCACTATACAGAAACGTCTTGCGGTATCTCCTACAGGGAAAGTGCCAGGAGGGAATTGTGGAGCTTGTTCTCAGTGTCTCTGAGAATTGCTCTGATTATCTGTGTGACCTCTTTGCTAAGACTCTCCAGAGAGCCGTCCTCAAAACAAACACACATCTTGACATATCTCCCACATTGATCGCAGTGTCTCCAGAAACGGCATTCAAGGAGCCAGGACCTTTTCTCCCTACACTCTCCATTGAGTTGTCCTCAAAACCAATATACATCCTGCTATATCTCCCACATGGAAAGTGCCAGGAGGGAGAAGTGGGGATTATGTTTAGACTTTCTCGGAACTGCTTCAAATCAACTAGATATCTTGTGCTGTAAATCTCCCAACAGCCAAACGCAAAAGTAGCAAACATCTCGCTGTATGTCCCACATCCAAAGTGCCAAGAGAGAGCTTGCTCTCCCTGTCTTTGAGTACTGTTTTCACTGTCCCGGTTACCTCTTGGCTAACATTCTCTTCAGAGCTGCAGTGAAACCAGGAACCACGTGGAGAAGGCACCCACACTGAAAGTGCCTGGAGGGAACATTGGGGCTTCTTCTCAGTGTCTCTGACATAGGGTTTCACTGTCCCGGGAAAGTCTCTGCTAACACCCTGCAGAGCGCTGTGCCCAATCTACAGAAACGTCTTGCGGTATCTCCTACAGGGAAAGTGCCAGGAGGGAATTGTGGAGCTTGTTCTCAGTGTCTCTGAGAATTGCTCTGATTATCTGTGTGACCTCTTTGCTAAGACTCTCCAGAGAGCCGTCCTCAAAACAAACACACATCTTGACATATCTCCCACATTGATCGCAGTGTCTCCAGAAACGGCATTCAAGGAGCCAGGACCTTTTCTCCCTACACTCTCCATTGAGTTGTCCTCAAAACCAATATACATCCTGCTATATCTCCCACATGGAAAGTGCCAGGAGGGAGAAGTGGGGATTATGTTTAGACTTTCTCGGAACTGCTTCAAATCAACTAGATACCTTTGTGCTGTAAATCTCCCAACAGCCAAACGCAAAAGCAGCAAACATCTCGCTGTATGTCCCACATCCAAAGTGCCAAGAGAGAGCTTGCTCTCCCTGTCTTTGAGTACTGTTTTCACTGTCCCGGTTACCTCTTGGCTAACATTCTCTTCAGCGCTGCAGGGAAACCAGGAACCACGTGGAGAAGGCACCCACACTGAAAGTGCCTGGAGGGAACATTGGGGCTTCTTCTCAGTGTCTCTGACATAGGGTTTCACTGTCCCGGGAAAGTCTCTGCTAACACCCTGCAGAGCGCTGTGCCCACTATACAGAAACGTCTTGCGGTATCTCCTACAGGGAAAGTGCCAGGAGGGAATTGTGGAGCTTGTTCTCAGTGTCTCTGAGAATTGCTCTGATTATCTGTGTGACCTCTTTGCTAAGACTCTCCAGAGAGCCGTCCTCAAAACAAACACACATCTTGACATATCTCCCACATTGATCGCAGTGTCTCCAGAAACGGCATTCAAGGAGCCAGGACCTTTTCTCCCTACACTCTCCATTGAGTTGTCCTCAAAACCAATATACATCCTGCTATATCTCCCACATGGAAAGTGCCAGGAGGGAGAAGTGGGGATTATGTTTAGACTTTCTCGGAACTGCTTCAAATCAACTAGATACCTTTGTGCTGTAAATCTCCCAACAGCCAAACGCAAAAGCAGCAAACCTCTCGCTGTATGTCCCACATCCAAAGTGCCAAGAGAGAGCTTGCTCTCCCTGTCTTTGAGTACTGTTTTCACTGTCCCGGTTACCTCTTTGCTAACATTCTCTTCAGAGCCGCAGTGAAACCAGGAACCACGTGGAGAAGGCACCCACACTGAAAGTGCCTGGAGGGAACATTGGGGCTTCTTCTCAGTGTCTCTGACATAGGGTTTCACTGTCCCGGGAAAGTCTCTGCTAACACCCTGCAGAGCGCTGTGCCCAATCTACAGAAACATCTTGCCGCATCTCCTACAGGGAAAGGGCCAGGAGGGAATTGTCGAGCTTGTTCTCAGTGTCTCTGAGAATTGCTCTGATTATCTGTGTGACCTCTTTGCTAAGACTCTCCAGAGAGCCGTCCTCAAAACAAACACACATCTTGACATATCTCCCACATTGATCGCAGTGTCTCCAGAAACGGCATTCAAGGAGCCAGGACCTTTTCTCCCTACACTCTCCATTGAGTTGTCCTCAAAACCAATATACATCCTGCTATATCTTCCACATGGAACGTGCCAGGAGGGAGATGTGGGGATTATGTTTAGACTTTCTCGGAACTGCTTCAAATCAACTAGATATCTTTGTGCTGTAAATCTCCCAACAGCCAAACGCAAAAGCAGCAAACATCTCGCTGTATGTCCCACATCCAAAGTGCCAAGAGAGAGCTTGCTCTCCCTGTCTTTGAGTACTGTTTTCACTGTCCCGGTTACCTCTTGGCTAACATTCTCTTCAGAGCTGCAGTGAAACCAGGAACCACGTGGAGAAGGCACCCACACTGAAAGTGCCTGGAGGGAACATTGGGGCTTCTTCTCAGTGTCTCTGACATAGGGTTTCACTGTCCCGGGAAAGTCTCTGCTAACACCCTGCAGAGCGCTGTGCCCACTATACAGAAACGTCTTGCGGTATCTCCTACAGGGAAAGTGCCAGGAGGGAATTGTCGAGCTTGTTCTCAGTGTCTCTGAGAATTGCTCTGATTATCCCTGTGACCTCTTTGCTAAGACTCTCCAGAGAGCCGTCCTCAAAACAAACACACATCTTGACATATCTCCCACAGTGATCGCAGTGTCTCCAGAAACGGCATTCAAGGAGCCAGGACCTTTTCTCCCTACACTCTCCATTGAGTTGTCCTCAAAACCAATATACATCCTGCTATATCTCCCACATGGAAAGTGCCAGGAGGGAGAAGTGGGGATTATGTTTAGACTTTCTCGGAACTGCTTCAAATCAACTAGATATCTTGTGCTGTAAATCTCCCAACAGCCAAACGCAAAAGTAGCAAACATCTCGCTGTATGTCCCACATCCAAAGTGCCAAGAGAGAGCTTGCTCTCCCTGTCTTTGAGTACTGTTTTCACTGTCCCGGTTACCTCTTGGCTAACATTCTCTTCAGAGCTGCAGTGAAACCAGGAACCACGTGGAGAAGGCACCCACACTGAAAGTGCCTGGAGGGAACATTGGGGCTTCTTCTCAGTGTCTCTGACATAGGGTTTCACTGTCCCGGGAAAGTCTCTGCTAACACCCTGCAGAGCGCTGTGCCCAATCTACAGAAACGTCTTGCGGTATCTCCTACAGGGAAAGTGCCAGGAGGGAATTGTGGAGCTTGTTCTCAGTGTCTCTGAGAATTGCTCTGATTATCTGTGTGACCTCTTTGCTAAGACTCTCCAGAGAGCCGTCCTCAAAACAAACACACATCTTGACATATCTCCCACATTGATCGCAGTGTCTCCAGAAACAGCATTCAAGGAGCCAGGACCTTTTCTCCCTACACTCTCCGTTGAGTTGTCCTCAAAACCAATATACATCCTGCTATATCTCCCACATGGAAAGTGCCAGGAGGGAGAAGTGGGGATTATGTTTAGACTTTCTCGGAACTGCTTCAAATCAACTAGATATCTTTGTGCTGTAAATCTCCCAACAGCCAAACGCAAAAGCAGCAAACATCTCGCTGTATGTCCCACATCCAAAGTGCCAAGAGAGAGCTTGCTCTCCCTGTCTTTGAGTACTGTTTTCACTGTCCCGGTTACCTCTTGGCTAACATTCTCTTCAGCGCTGCAGGGAAACCAGGAACCACGTGGAGAAGGCACCCACACTGAAAGTGCCTGGAGGGAACATTGGGGCTTCTTCTCAGTGTCTCTGACATAGGGTTTCACTGTCCCGGGAAAGTCTCTGCTAACACCCTGCAGAGCGCTGTGCCCACTATACAGAAACGTCTTGCGGTATCTCCTACAGGGAAAGTGCCAGGAGGGAATTGTGGAGCTTGTTCTCAGTGTCTCTGAGAATTGCTCTGATTATCTGTGTGACCTCTTTGCTAAGACTCTCCAGAGAGCCGTCCTCAAAACAAACACACATCTTGACATATCTCCCACATTGATCGCAGTGTCTCCAGAAACGGCATTCAAGGAGCCAGGACCTTTTCTCCCTACACTCTCCATTGAGTTGTCCTCAAAACCAATATACATCCTGCTATATCTCCCACATGGAAAGTGCCAGGAGGGAGAAGTGGGGATTATGTTTAGACTTTCTCGGAACTGCTTCAAATCAACTAGATACCTTTGTGCTGTAAATCTCCCAACAGCCAAACGCAAAAGCAGCAAACCTCTCGCTGTATGTCCCACATCCAAAGTGCCAAGAGAGAGCTTGCTCTCCCTGTCTTTGAGTACTGTTTTCACTGTCCCGGTTACCTCTTTGCTAACATTCTCTTCAGAGCCGCAGTGAAACCAGGAACCACGTGGAGAAGGCACCCACACTGAAAGTGCCTGGAGGGAACATTGGGGCTTCTTCTCAGTGTCTCTGACATAGGGTTTCACTGTCCCGGGAAAGTCTCTGCTAACACCCTGCAGAGCGCTGTGCCCAATGTACAGAAACATCTTGCCGTATCTCCTACAGGGAAAGGGCCAGGAGGGAATTGTCGAGCTTGTTCTCAGTGTCACTGAGAATTGCTCTGATTATCTGTGTGACCTCTTTGCTAAGACTCTCCAGAGAGCCGTCCTCAAAACAAACACACATCTTGACATATCTCCCACATTGATCGCAGTGTCTCCAGAAACGGCATTCAAGGAGCCAGGACCTTTTCTCCCTACACTCTCCATTGAGTTGTCCTCAAAACCAATATACATCCTGCTATATCTCCCACATGGAAAGTGCCAGGAGGGAGAAGTGGGGATTATGTTTAGACTTTCTCGGAACTGCTTCAAATCAACTAGATATCTTGTGCTGTAAATCTCCCAACAGCCAAACGCAAAAGCAGCAAACATCTCGCTGTATGTCCCACATCCAAAGTGCCAAGAGAGAGCTTGCTCTCCCTGTCTTTGAGTACTGTTTTCACTGTCCCGGTTACCTCTTTGCTAACATTCTCTTCAGAGCTGCAGTGAAACCAGGAACCACGTGGAGAAGGCACCCACACTGAAAGTGCCTGGAGGGAACATTGGGGCTTCTTCTCAGTGTCTCTGACATAGGGTTTCACTGTCCCGGGAAAGTCTCTGCTAACACCCTGCAGAGCGCTGTGCCCACTATACAGAAACGTCTTGCGGTATCTCCTACAGGGAAAGTGCCAGGAGGGAATTGTGGAGCTTGTTCTCAGTGTCTCTGAGAATTGCTCTGATTATCTGTGTGACCTCTTTGCTAAGACTCTCCAGAGAGCCGTCCTCAAAACAAACACACATCTTGACATATCTCCCACATTGATCGCAGTGTCTCCAGAAACGGCATTCAAGGAGCCAGGACCTTTTCTCCCTACACTCTCCATTGAGTTGTCCTCAAAACCAATATACATCCTGCTATATCTCCCACATGGAAAGTGCCAGGAGGGAGAAGTGGGGATTATGTTTAGACTTTCTCGGAACTGCTTCAAATCAACTAGATATCTTGTGTTGTAAATCTCCCAACAGCCAAACGCAAAAGTAGCAAACATCTCGCTGTATGTCCCACATCCAAAGTGCCAAGAGAGAGCTTGCTCTCCCTGTCTTTGAGTACTGTTTTCACTGTCCCGGTTACCTCTTGGCTAACATTCTCTTCAGAGCTGCAGTGAAACCAGGAACCACGTGGAGAAGGCACCCACACTGAAAGTGCCTGGAGGGAACATTGGGGCTTCTTCTCAGTGTCTCTGACATAGGGTTTCACTGTCCCGGGAAAGTCTCTGCTAACACCGTGCAGAGCGCTGTGCCCAATGTACAGAAACGTCTTGCGGTATCTCCTACAGGGAAAGTGCCAGGAGGGAATTGTCGAGCTTGTTCTCAGTGTCTCTGAGAATTGCTCTGATTATCTGTGTGACCTCTTTGCTAAGACTCTCCAGAGAGCCGTCCTCAAAACAAACACACATCTTGACATATCTCCCACATTGATCGCAGTGTCTCCAGAAACGGCATTCAAGGAGCCAGGACCTTTTCTCCCTACACTCTCCGTTGAGTTGTCCTCAAAACCAATATACATCCTGCTATATCTCCCACATGGAAAGTGCCAGGAGGGAGAAGTGGGGATTATGTTTAGACTTTCTCGGAACTGCTTCAAATCAACTAGATATCTTTGTGCTGTAAATCTCCCAACAGCCAAACGCAAAAGCAGCAAACATCTCGCTGTATGTCCCACATCCAAAGTGCCAAGAGAGAGCTTGCTCTCCCTGTCTTTGAGTACTGTTTTCACTGTCCCGGTTACCTCTTGGCTAACATTCTCTTCAGCGCTGCAGTGAAACCAGGAACCACGTGGAGAAGGCACCCACACTGAAAGTGCCTGGAGGGAACATTGGGGCTTCTTCTCAGTGTCTCTGACATAGGGTTTCACTGTCCCGGGAAAGTCTCTGCTAACACCCTGCAGAGCGCTGTGCCCACTATACAGAAACGTCTTGCGGTATCTCCTACAGGGAAAGTGCCAGGAGGGAATTGTGGAGCTTGTTCTCAGTGTCTCTGAGAATTGCTCTGATTATCTGTGTGACCTCTTTGCTAAGACTCTCCAGAGAGCCGTCCTCAAAACAAACACACATCTTGACATATCTCCCACATTGATCGCAGTGTCTCCAGAAACGGCATTCAAGGAGCCAGGACCTTTTCTCCCTACACTCTCCATTGAGTTGTCCTCAAAACCAATATACATCCTGCTATATCTCCCACATGGAAAGTGCCAGGAGGGAGAAGTGGGGATTATGTTTAGACTTTCTCGGAACTGCTTCAAATCAACTAGATACCTTTGTGCTGTAAATCTCCCAACAGCCAAACGCAAAAGCAGCAAACCTCTCGCTGTATGTCCCACATCCAAAGTGCCAAGAGAGAGCTTGCTCTCCCTGTCTTTGAGTACTGTTTTCACTGTCCCGGTTACCTCTTTGCTAACATTCTCTTCAGAGCCGCAGTGAAACCAGGAACCACGTGGAGAAGGCACCCACACTGAAAGTGCCTGGAGGGAACATTGGGGCTTCTTCTCAGTGTCTCTGACATAGGGTTTCACTGTCCCGGGAAAGTCTCTGCTAACACCCTGCAGAGCGCTGTGCCCAATGTACAGAAACATCTTGCCGTATCTCCTACAGGGAAAGGGCCAGGAGGGAATTGTCGAGCTTGTTCTCAGTGTCTCTGAGAATTGCTCTGATTATCTGTGTGACCTCTTTGCTAAGACTCTCCAGAGAGCCGTCCTCAAAACAAACACACATCTTGACATATCTCCCACATTGATCGCAGTGTCTCCAGAAACGGCATTCAAGGAGCCAGGACCTTTTCTCCCTACACTCTCCATTGAGTTGTCCTCAAAACCAATATACATCCTGCTATATCTCCCACATGGAAAGTGCCAGGAGGGAGAAGTGGGGATTATGTTTAGACTTTCTCGGAACTGCTTCAAATCAACTAGATATCTTGTGCTGTAAATCTCCCAACAGCCAAACGCAAAAGTAGCAAACATCTCGCTGTATGTCCCACATCCAAAGTGCCAAGAGAGAGCTTGCTCTCCCTGTCTTTGAGTACTGTTTTCACTGTCCCGGTTACCTCTTGGCTAACATTCTCTTCAGAGCTGCAGTGAAACCAGGAACCACGTGGAGAAGGCACCCACACTGAAAGTGCCTGGAGGGAACATTGGGGCTTCTTCTCAGTGTCTCTGACATAGGGTTTCACTGTCCCGGGAAAGTCTCTGCTAACACCGTGCAGAGCGCTGTGCCCAATCTACAGAAACGTCTTGCGGTATCTCCTACAGGGAAAGTGCCAGGAGGGAATTGTCGAGCTTGTTCTCAGTGTCTCTGAGAATTGCTCTGATTATCTGTGTGACCTCTTTGCTAAGACTCTCCAGAGAGCCGTCCTCAAAACAAACACACATCTTGACATATCTCCCACATTGATCGCAGTGTCTCCAGGAACGGCATTCAAGGAGCCAGGACCTTTTCTCCCTACACTCTCCATTGAGTTGTCCTCAAAACCAATATACATCCTGCTATATCTCCCACATGGAAAGTGCCAGGAGGGAGAAGTGGGGATTATGTTTAGACTTTCTCGGAACTGCTTCAAATCAACTAGATACCTTTGTGCTGTAAATCTCCCAACAGCCAAACGCAAAAGCAGCAAACATCACGCTGTATGTCCCACATCCAAAGTGCCAAGAGAGAGCTTGCTCTCCCTGTCTTTGAGTACTGTTTTCACTGTCCCGGTTACCTCTTGGCTAACATTCTCTTCAGAGCTGCAGTGAAACCAGGAACCACGTGGAGAAGGCACCCACACTGAAAGTGCCTGGAGGGAACATTGGGGCTTCTTCTCAGTGTCTCTGACATAGGGTTTCACTGTCCCGGGAAAGTCTCTGCTAACACCCTGCAGAGCGCTGTGCCCAATGTACAGAAACGTCTTGCGGTATCTCCTACAGGGAAAGGGCCAGGAGGGAATTGTCGAGCTTGTTCTCAGTGTCTCTGAGAATTGCTCTGATTATCTGTGTGACCTCTTTGCTAAGACTCTCCAGAGAGCCGTCCTCAAAACAAACACACATCTTGACATATCTCCCACATTGATCGCAGTGTCTCCAGAAACGGCATTCAAGGAGCCAGGACCTTTTCTCCCTACACTCTCCATTGAGTTGTCCTCAAAACCAATATACATCCTGCTATATCTCCCACATGGAAAGTGCCAGGAGGGAGAAGTGGGGATTATGTTTAGACTTTCTCGGAACTGCTTCAAATCAACTAGATATCTTTGTGCTGTAACTCTCCCAACAGCCAAACGCAAAAGCAGCAAACATCTCGCTGTATGTCCCACATCCAAAGTGCCAAGAGAGAGCTTGCTCTCCCTGTCTTTGAGTACTGTTTTCACTGTCCCGGTTACCTCTTGGCTAACATTCTCTTCAGAGCTGCAGTGAAACCAGGAACCACGTGGAGAAGGCACCCACACTGAAAGTGCCTGGAGGGAACATTGGGGCTTCCTCTCAGTGTCTCTGACATAGGGTTTCACTGTCCCGGGAAAGTCTCTGCTAACACCCTGCAGAGCGCTGTGCCCAATATACAGAAACGTCTTGCGGTATCTCCTACAGGGAAATTGCCAGGAGGGAATTGTGGAGCTTGTTCTCAGTGTCTCTGAGAATTGCTCTGATTATCCCTGTGACCTCTTTGCTAAGACTCTCCAGAGAGCCGTCCTCAAAACAAACACACATCTTGACATATCTCCCACATTGATCGCAGTGTCTCCAGAAACGGCATTCAAGGAGCCAGGACCTTTTCTCCCTACACTGTCCATTGAGTTGTCCTCAAAACCAATATACATCCTGCTATATCTCCCACATGGAAAGTGCCAGGAGGGAGAAGTGGGGATTATGTTTAGACTTTCTCGGAACTGCTTCAAATCAACTAGATACCTTTGTGCTGTAAATCTCCCAACAGCCAAACGCAAAAGCAGCAAACCTCTCGCTGTATGTCCCACATCCAAAGTGCCAAGAGAGAGCTTGCTCTCCCTGTCTTTGAGTACTGTTTTCACTGTCCCGGTTACCTCTTTGCTAACATTCTCTTCAGAGCCGCAGTGAAACCAGGAACCACGTGGAGAAGGCACCCACACTGAAAGTGCCTGGAGGGAACATTGGGGCTTCTTCTCAGTGTCTCTGACATAGGGTTTCACTGTCCCGGGAAAGTCTCTGCTAACACCCTGCAGAGCGCTGTGCCCAATGTACAGAAACGTCTTGCGGTATCTCCTACAGGGAAAGTGCCAGGAGGGAATTGTCGAGCTTGTTCTCAGTGTCTCTGAGAATTGCTCTGATTATCTGTGTGACCTCTTTGCTAAGACTCTCCAGAGAGCCGTCCTCAAAACAAACACACATCTTGACATATTTCCCACATTGATCGCAGTGTCTCCAGAAACGGCATTCAAGGAGCCAGGACCTTTTCTCCCTACACTCTCCATTGAGTTGTCCTCAAAACCAATATACATCCTGCTATATCTTCCACATGGAACGTGCCAGGAGGGAGAAGTGGGGATTATGTTTAGACTTTCTCGGAACTGCTTCAAATCAACTAGATATCTTTGTGCTGTAAATCTCCCAACAGCCAAACGCAAAAGCAGCAAACATCTCGCTGTATGTCCCACATCCAAAGTGCCAAGAGAGAGCTTGCTCTCCCTGTCTTTGAGTACTGTTTTCACTGTCCCGGTTACCTCTTGGCTAACATTCTCTTCAGAGCTGCAGTGAAACCAGGAACCACGTGGAGAAGGCACCCACACTGAAAGTGCCTGGAGGGAACATTGGGGCTTCTTCTCAGTGTCTCTGACATAGGGTTTCACTGTCCCGGGAAAGTCTCTGCTAACACCCTGCAGAGCGCTGTGCCCAATATACAGAAACGTCTTGCGGTATCTCCTACAGGGAAAGTGCCAGGAGGGAATTGTCGAGCTTGTTCTCAGTGTCTCTGAGAATTGCTCTGATTATCTGTGTGACCTCTTTGCTAAGACTCTCCAGAGAGCCGTCCTCAAAACAAACACACATCTTGACATATCTCCCACATTGATCGCAGTGTCTCCAGAAACGGCATTCAAGGAGCCAGGACCTTTTCTCCCTACACTCTCCATTGAGTTGTCCTCAAAACCAATATACATCCTGCTATATCTCCCACATGGAAAGTGCCAGGAGGGAGAAGTGGGGATTATGTTTAGACTTTCTCGGAACTGCTTCAAATCAACTAGATATCTTTGTGCTGTAAATCTCCCAACAGCCAAACGCAAAAGCAGCAAACATCTCGCTGTATGTCCCACATCCAAAGTGCCAAGAGAGAGCTTGCTCTCCCTGTCTTTGAGTACTGTTTTCACTGTCCCGGTTACCTCTTGGCTAACATTCTCTTCAGAGCTGCAGTGAAACCAGGAACCACGTGGAGAAGGCACCCACACTGAAAGTGCCTGGAGGGAACATTGGGGCTTCTTCTCAGTGTCTCTGACATAGGGTTTCACTGTCCCGGGAAAGTCTCTGCTAACACCCTGCAGAGCGCTGTGCCCAATATACAGAAACGTCTTGCGGTATCTCCTACAGGGAAAGTGCCAGGAGGGAATTGTGGAGCTTGTTCTCAGTGTCTCTGAGAATTGCTCTGATTATCTGTGTGACCTCTTTGCTAAGACTCTCCAGAGAGCCGTCCTCAAAACCAACACACATCTTGACATATCTCCCACATTGATCGCAGTGTCTCCAGAAACGGCATTCAAGGAGCCAGGACCTTTTCTCCCTACACTCTCCATTGAGTTGTCCTCAAAACCAATATACATCCTGCTATATCTCCCACATGGAAAGTGCCAGGAGGGAGAAGTGGGGATTATGTTTAGACTTTCTCGGAACTGCTTCAAATCAACTAGATACCTTTGTGCTGTAAATCTCCCAACAGCCAAACGCAAAAGCAGCAAACCTCTCGCTGTATGTCCCACATCCAAAGTGCCAAGAGAGAGCTTGCTCTCCCTGTCTTTGAGTACTGTTTTCACTGTCCCGGTTACCTCTTTGCTAACATTCTCTTCAGAGCCGCAGTGAAACCAGGAACCACGTGGAGAAGGCACCCACACTGAAAGTGCCTGGAGGGAACATTGGGGCTTCCTCTCAGTGTCTCTGACATAGGGTTTCACTGTCCCGGGAAAGTCTCTGCTAACACCCTGCAGAGCGCTGTGCCCAATGTACAGAAACGTCTTGCGGTATCTCCTACAGGGAAAGTGCCAGGAGGGAATTGTCGAGCTTGTTCTCAGTGTCTCTGAGAATTGCTCTGATTATCTGTGTGACCTCTTTGCTAAGACTCTCCAGAGAGCCGTCCTCAAAACAAACACACATCTTGACATATCTCCCACATTGATCGCAGTGTCTCCAGAAACGGCATTCAAGGAGCCAGGACCTTTTCTCCCTACACTCTCCATTGAGTTGTCCTCAAAACCAATATACATCCTGCTATATCTTCCACATGGAACGTGCCAGGAGGGAGAAGTGGGGATTATGTTTAGACTTTCTCGGAACTGCTTCAAATCAACTAGATATCTTTGTGCTGTAAATCTCCCAACAGCCAAACGCAAAAGCAGCAAACATCTCGCTGTATGTCCCACATCCAAAGTGCCAAGAGAGAGCTTGCTCTCCCTGTCTTTGAGTAGTGTTTTCACTGTCCCGGTTACCTCTTGGCTAACATTCTCTTCAGAGCTGCAGTGAAACCAGGAACCACGTGGAGAAGGCACCCACACTGAAAGTGCCTGGAGGGAACATTGGGGCTTCTTCTCAGTGTCTCTGACATAGGGTTTCACTGTCCCGGGAAAGTCTCTGCTAACACCCTGCAGAGCGCTGTGCCCAATATACAGAAAGGTCTTGCGGTATCTCCTACAGGGAAAGTGCCAGGAGGGAATTGTGGAGCTTGTTCTCAGTGTCTCTGAGAATTGCTCTGATTATCTGTGTGACCTCTTTGCTAAGACTCTCCAGAGAGCCGTCCTCAAAACCAACACACATCTTGACATATCTCCCACATTGATCGCAGTGTCTCCAGAAACGGCATTCAAGGAGCCAGGACCTTTTCTCCCTACACTCTCCATTGAGTTGTCCTCAAAACCAATATACATCCTGCTATATCTCCCACATGGAAAGTGCCAGGAGGGAGAAGTGGGGATTATGTTTAGACTTTCTCGGAACTGCTTCAAATCAACTAGATACCTTTGTGCTGTAAATCTCCCAACAGCCAAACGCAAAAGCAGCAAACCTCTCGCTGTATGTCCCACATCCAAAGTTCCAAGAGAGAGCTTGCTCTCCCTGTCTTTGAGTACTGTTTTCACTGTCCCGGTTACCTCTTTGCTAACATTCTCTTCAGAGCCGCAGTGAAACCAGGAACCACGTGGAGAAGGCACCCACACTGAAAGTGCCTGGAGGGAACATTGGGGCTTCCTCTCAGTGTCTCTGACATAGGGTTTCACTGTCCCGGGAAAGTCTCTGCTAACACCGTGCAGAGCGCTGTGCCCAATGTACAGAAACGTCTTGCGGTATCTCCTACAGGGAAAGTGCCAGGAGGGAATTGTCGAGCTTGTTCTCAGTGTCTCTGAGAATTGCTCTGATTATCTGTGTGACCTCTTTGCTAAGACTCTCCAGAGAGCCGTCCTCAAAACAAACACACATCTTGACATATCTCCCACATTGATCGCAGTGTCTCCAGAAACGGCATTCAAGGAGCCAGGACCTTTTCTCCCTACACTCTCCATTGAGTTGTCCTCAAAACCAATATACATCCTGCTATATCTTCCACATGGAACGTGCCAGGAGGGAGAAGTGGGGATTATGTTTAGACTTTCTCGGAACTGCTTCAAATCAACTAGATATCTTTGTGCTGTAAATCTCCCAACAGCCAAACGCAAAAGCAGCAAACATCTCGCTGTATGTCCCACATTGAAAGTGCCAAGAGAGAGCTTGCTCTCCCTGTCTTTGAGTAGTGTTTTCACTGTCCCGGTTACCTCTTGGCTAACATTCTCTTCAGAGCTGCAGTGAAACCAGGAACCACGTGGAGAAGGCACCCACACTGAAAGTGCCTGGAGGGAACATTGGGGCTTCTTCTCAGTGTCTCTGACATAGGGTTTCACTGTCCCGGGAAAGTCTCTGCTAACACCCTGCAGAGCGCTGTGCCCAATATACAGAAACGTCTTGCGGTATCTCCTACAGGGAAAGTGCCAGGAGGGAATTGTCGAGCTTGTTCTCAGTGTCTCTGAGAATTGCTCTGATTATCTGTGTGACCTCTTTGCTAAGACTCTCCAGAGAGCCGTCCTCAAAACAAACACACATCTTGACATATCTCCCACATTGATCGCAGTGTCTCCAGAAACGGCATTCAAGGAGCCAGGACCTTTTCTCCCTACACTCTCCATTGAGTTGTCCTCAAAACCAATATACATCCTGCTATATCTCCCACATGGAAAGTGCCAGGAGGGAGAAGTGGGGATTATGTTTAGACTTTCTCGGAACTGCTTCAAATCAACTAGATATCTTTGTGCTGTAACTCTCCCAACAGCCAAACGCAAAAGCAGCAAACATCTCGCTGTATGTCCCACATCCAAAGTGCCAAGAGAGAGCTTGCTCTCCCTGTCTTTGAGTACTGTTTTCACTGTCCCGGTTACCTCTTGGCTAACATTCTCTTCAGAGCTGCAGTGAAACCAGGAACCACGTGGAGAAGGCACCCACACTGAAAGTGCCTGGAGGGAACATTGGGGCTTCCTCTCAGTGTCTCTGACATAGGGTTTCACTGTCCCGGGAAAGTCTCTGCTAACACCCTGCAGAGCGCTGTGCCCAATATACAGAAACGTCTTGCGGTATCTCCTACAGGGAAATTGCCAGGAGGGAATTGTGGAGCTTGTTCTCAGTGTCTCTGAGAATTGCTCTGATTATCCCTGTGACCTCTTTGCTAAGACTCTCCAGAGAGCCGTCCTCAAAACAAACACACATCTTGACATATCTCCCACATTGATCGCAGTGTCTCCAGAAACGGCATTCAAGGAGCCAGGACCTTTTCTCCCTACACTCTCCATTGAGTTGTCCTCAAAACCAATATACATCCTGCTATATCTCCCACATGGAAAGTGCCAGGAGGGAGAAGTGGGGATTATGTTTAGACTTTCTCGGAACTGCTTCAAATCAACTAGATACCTTTGTGCTGTAACTCTCCCAACAGCCAAACGCAAAAGCAGCAAACCTCTCGCTGTATGTCCCACATCCAAAGTGCCAAGAGAGAGCTTGCTCTCCCTGTCTTTGAGTACTGTTTTCACTGTCCCGGTTACCTCTTTGCTAACATTCTCTTCAGAGCCGCAGTGAAACCAGGAACCACGTGGAGAAGGCACCCACACTGAAAGTGCCTGGAGGGAACATTGGGGCTTCCTCTCAGTGTCTCTGACATAGGGTTTCACTGTCCCGGGAAAGTCTCTGCTAACACCGTGCAGAGCGCTGTGCCCAATGTACAGAAACGTCTTGCGGTATCTCCTACAGGGAAAGTGCCAGGAGGGAATTGTCGAGCTTGTTCTCAGTGTCTCTGAGAATTGCTCTGATTATCTGTGTGACCTCTTTGCTAAGACTCTCCAGAGAGCCGTCCTCAAAACAAACACACATCTTGACATATCTCCCACATTGATCGCAGTGTCTCCAGAAACGGCATTCAAGGAGCCAGGACCTTTTCTCCCTACACTCTCCATTGAGTTGTCCTCAAAACCAATATACATCCTGCTATATCTTCCACATGGAACGTGCCAGGAGGGAGAAGTGGGGATTATGTTTAGACTTTCTCGGAACTGCTTCAAATCAACTAGATATCTTTGTGCTGTAAATCTCCCAACAGCCAAACGCAAAAGCAGCAAACATCTCGCTGTATGTCCCACATCCAAAGTGCCAAGAGAGAGCTTGCTCTCCCTGTCTTTGAGTAGTGTTTTCACTGTCCCGGTTACCTCTTGGCTAACATTCTCTTCAGAGCTGCAGTGAAACCAGGAACCACGTGGAGAAGGCACCCACACTGAAAGTGCCTGGAGGGAACATTGGGGCTTCTTCTCAGTGTCTCTGACATAGGGTTTCACTGTCCCGGGAAAGTCTCTGCTAACACCCTGCAGAGCGCTGTGCCCAATATACAGAAACGTCTTGCGGTATCTCCTACAGGGAAAGTGCCAGGAGGGAATTGTCGAGCTTGTTCTCAGTGTCTCTGAGAATTGCTCTGATTATCTGTGTGACCTCTTTGCTAAGACTCTCCAGAGAGCCGTCCTCAAAACAAACACACATCTTGACATATCTCCCACATTGATCGCAGTGTCTCCAGAAACGGCATTCAAGGAGCCAGGACCTTTTCTCCCTACACTCTCCATTGAGTTGTCCTCAAAACCAATATACATCCTGCTATATCTCCCACATGGAAAGTGCCAGGAGGGAGAAGTGGGGATTATGTTTAGACTTTCTCGGAACTGCTTCAAATCAACTAGATATCTTTGTGCTGTAACTCTCCCAACAGCCAAACGCAAAAGCAGCAAACATCTCGCTGTATGTCCCACATCCAAAGTGCCAAGAGAGAGCTTGCTCTCCCTGTCTTTGAGTACTGTTTTCACTGTCCCGGTTACCTCTTGGCTAACATTCTCTTCAGAGCTGCAGTGAAACCAGGAACCACGTGGAGAAGGCACCCACACTGAAAGTGCCTGGAGGGAACATTGGGGCTTCCTCTCAGTGTCTCTGACATAGGGTTTCACTGTCCCGGGAAAGTCTCTGCTAACACCCTGCAGAGCGCTGTGCCCAATATACAGAAACGTCTTGCGGTATCTCCTACAGGGAAATTGCCAGGAGGGAATTGTGGAGCTTGTTCTCAGTGTCTCTGAGAATTGCTCTGATTATCCCTGTGACCTCTTTGCTAAGACTCTCCAGAGAGCCGTCCTCAAAACAAACACACATCTTGACATATCTCCCACATTGATCGCAGTGTCTCCAGAAACGGCATTCAAGGAGCCAGGACCTTTTCTCCCTACACTCTCCATTGAGTTGTCCTCAAAACCAATATACATCCTGCTATATCTCCCACATGGAAAGTGCCAGGAGGGAGAAGTGGGGATTATGTTTAGACTTTCTCGGAACTGCTTCAAATCAACTAGATACCTTTGTGCTGTAACTCTCCCAACAGCCAAACGCAAAAGCAGCAAACCTCTCGCTGTATGTCCCACATCCAAAGTGCCAAGAGAGAGCTTGCTCTCCCTGTCTTTGAGTACTGTTTTCACTGTCCCGGTTACCTCTTGGCTAACATTCTCTTCAGAGCTGCAGTGAAACCAGGAACCACGTGGAGAAGGCACCCACACTGAAAGTGCCTGGAGGGAACATTGGGGCTTCTTCTCAGTGTCTCTGACATAGGGTTTCACTGTCCCGGGAAAGTCTCTGCTAACACCCTGCAGAGCGCTGTGCCCAATATACAGAAACGTCTTGCGGTATCTCCTACAGGGAAAGTGCCAGGAGGGAATTGTGGAGCTTGTTCTCAGTGTCTCTGAGAATTGCTCTGATTATCTGTGTGACCTCTTTGCTAAGACTCTCCAGAGAGCCGTCCTCAAAACAAACACACATCTTGACATATCTCCCACATTGATCGCAGTGTCTCCAGAAACGGCATTCAAGGAGCCAGGACCTTTTCTCCCTACACTCTCCATTGAGTTGTCCTCAAAACCAATATACATCCTGCTATATCTCCCACATGGAAAGTGCCAGGAGGGAGAAGTGGGGATTATGTTTAGACTTTCTCGGAACTGCTTCAAATCAACTAGATATCTTTGTGCTGTAAATCTCCCAACAGCCAAACGCAAAAGCAGCAAACATCTCGCTGTATGTCCCACATCCAAAGTGCCAAGAGAGAGCTTGCTCTCCCTGTCTTTGAGTACTGTTTTCACTGTCCCGGTTACCTCTTGGCTAACATTCTCTTCAGAGCTGCAGTGAAACCAGGAACCACGTGGAGAAGGCACCCACACTGAAAGTGCCTGGAGGGAACATTGGGGCTTCTTCTCAGTGTCTCTGACATAGGGTTTCACTGTCCCGGGAAAGTCTCTGCTAACACCCTGCAGAGCGCTGTGCCCAATATACAGAAACGTCTTGCGGTATCTCCTACAGGGAAAGTGCCAGGAGGGAATTGTGGAGCTTGTTCTCAGTGTCTCTGAGAATTGCTCTGATTATCTGTGTGACCTCTTTGCTAAGACTCTCCAGAGAGCCGTCCTCAAAACCAACACACATCTTGACATATCTCCCACATTGATCGCAGTGTCTCCGGAAACGGCATTCAAGGAGCCAGGACCTTTTCTCCCTACACTCTCCATTGAGTTGTCCTCAAAACCAATATACATCCTGCTATATCTCCCACATGGAAAGTGCCAGGAGGGAGAAGTGGGGATTATGTTTAGACTTTCTCGGAACTGCTTCAAATCAACTAGATACCTTTGTGCTGTAAATCTCCCAACAGCCAAACGCAAAAGCAGCAAACATCTCGCTGTATGTCCCACATCCAAAGTGCCAAGAGAGAGCTTGCTCTCCCTGTCTTTGAGTAGTGTTTTCACTGTCCCGGTTACCTCTTGGCTAACATTCTCTTCAGAGCTGCAGTGAAACCAGGAACCACGTGGAGAAGGCACCCACACTGAAAGTGCCTGGAGGGAACATTGGGGCTTCTTCTCAGTGTCTCTGACATAGGGTTTCACTGTCCCGGGAAAGTCTCTGCTAACACCCTGCAGAGCGCTGTGCCCAATATACAGAAACGTCTTGCGGTATCTCCTACAGGGAAAGTGCCAGGAGGGAATTGTCGAGCTTGTTCTCAGTGTCTCTGAGAATTGCTCTGATTATCTGTGTGACCTCTTTGCTAAGACTCTCCAGAGAGCCGTCCTCAAAACAAACACACATCTTGACATATCTCCCACATTGATCGCAGTGTCTCCAGAAACGGCATTCAAGGAGCCAGGACCTTTTCTCCCTACACTCTCCATTGAGTTGTCCTCAAAACCAATATACATCCTGCTATATCTCCCACATGGAAAGTGCCAGGAGGGAGAAGTGGGGATTATGTTTAGACTTTCTCGGAACTGCTTCAAATCAACTAGATACCTTTGTGCTGTAACTCTCCCAACAGCCAAACGCAAAAGCAGCAAACCTCTCGCTGTATGTCCCACATCCAAAGTGCCAAGAGAGAGCTTGCTCTCCCTGTCTTTGAGTACTGTTTTCACTGTCCCGGTTACCTCTTGGCTAACATTCTCTTCAGAGCTGCAGTGAAACCAGGAACCACGTGGAGAAGGCACCCACACTGAAAGTGCCTGGAGGGAACATTGGGGCTTCTTCTCAGTGTCTCTGACATAGGGTTTCACTGTCCCGGGAAAGTCTCTGCTAACACCCTGCAGAGCGCTGTGCCCAATATACAGAAACGTCTTGCGGTATCTCCTACAGGGAAAGTGCCAGGAGGGAATTGTCGAGCTTGTTCTCAGTGTCTCTGAGAATTGCTCTGATTATCTGTGTGACCTCTTTGCTAAGACTCTCCAGAGAGCCGTCCTCAAAACAAACACACATCTTGACATATCTCCCACATTGATCGCAGTGTCTCCAGAAACGGCATTCAAGGAGCCAGGACCTTTTCTCCCTACACTCTCCATTGAGTTGTCCTCAAAACCAATATACATCCTGCTATATCTCCCACATGGAAAGTGCCAGGAGGGAGAAGTGGGGATTATGTTTAGACTTTCTCGGAACTGCTTCAAATCAACTAGATACCTTTGTGCTGTAAATCTCCCAACAGCCAAACGCAAAAGCAGCAAACCTCTCGCTGTATGTCCCACATCCAAAGTTCCAAGAGAGAGCTTGCTCTCCCTGTCTTTGAGTACTGTTTTCACTGTCCCGGTTACCTCTTGGCTAACATTCTCTTCAGAGCTGCAGTGAAACCAGGAACCACGTGGAGAAGGCACCCACACTGAAAGTGCCTGGAGGGAACATTGGGGCTTCTTCTCAGTGTCTCTGACATAGGGTTTCACTGTCCCGGGAAAGTCTCTGCTAACACCGTGCAGAGCGCTGTGCCCACTATACAGAAACGTCTTGCGGTATCTCCTACAGGGAAAGTGCCAGGAGGGAATTGTGGAGCTTGTTCTCAGTGTCTCTGAGAATTGCTCTGATTATCTGTGTGACCTCTTTGCTAAGACTCTCCAGAGAGCCGTCCTCAAAACAAACACACATCTTGACATATCTCCCACATTGATCGCAGTGTCTCCAGAAACGGCATTCAAGGAGCCAGGACCTTTTCTCCCTACACTCTCCATTGAGTTGTCCTCAAAACCAATATACATCCTGCTATATCTTCCACATGGAACGTGCCAGGAGGGAGAAGTGGGGATTATGTTTAGACTTTCTCGGAACTGCTTCAAATCAACTAGATATCTTTGTGCTGTAAATCTCCCAACAGCCAAACGCAAAAGCAGCAAACATCTCGCTGTATGTCCCACATCCAAAGTGCCAAGAGAGAGCTTGCTCTCCCTGTCTTTGAGTAGTGTTTTCACTGTCCCGGTTACCTCTTGGCTAACATTCTCTTCAGAGCTGCAGTGAAACCAGGAACCACGTGGAGAAGGCACCCACACTGAAAGTGCCTGGAGGGAACATTGGGGCTTCTTCTCAGTGTCTCTGACATAGGGTTTCACTGTCCCGGGAAAGTCTCTGCTAACACCCTGCAGAGCGCTGTGCCCAATATACAGAAACGTCTTGCGGTATCTCCTACAGGGAAAGTGCCAGGAGGGAATTGTCGAGCTTGTTCTCAGTGTCTCTGAGAATTGCTCTGATTATCTGTGTGACCTCTTTGCTAAGACTCTCCAGAGAGCCGTCCTCAAAACAAACACACATCTTGACATATCTCCCACATTGATCGCAGTGTCTCCAGAAACGGCATTCAAGGAGCCAGGACCTTTTCTCCCTACACTCTCCATTGAGTTGTCCTCAAAACCAATATACATCCTGCTATATCTCCCACATGGAAAGTGCCAGGAGGGAGAAGTGGGGATTATGTTTAGACTTTCTCGGAACTGCTTCAAATCAACTAGATATCTTTGTGCTGTAACTCTCCCAACAGCCAAACGCAAAAGCAGCAAACATCTCGCTGTATGTCCCACATCCAAAGTGCCAAGAGAGAGCTTGCTCTCCCTGTCTTTGAGTACTGTTTTCACTGTCCCGGTTACCTCTTTGCTAACATTCTCTTCAGAGCCGCAGTGAAACCAGGAACCACGTGGAGAAGGCACCCACACTGAAAGTGCCTGGAGGGAACATTGGGGCTTCCTCTCAGTGTCTCTGACATAGGGTTTCACTGTCCCGGGAAAGTCTCTGCTAACACCCTGCAGAGCGCTGTGCCCAATATACAGAAACGTCTTGCGGTATCTCCTACAGGGAAATTGCCAGGAGGGAATTGTGGAGCTTGTTCTCAGTGTCTCTGAGAATTGCTCTGATTATCCCTGTGACCTCTTTGCTAAGACTCTCCAGAGAGCCGTCCTCAAAACAAACACACATCTTGACATATCTCCCACATTGATCGCAGTGTCTCCAGAAACGGCATTCAAGGAGCCAGGACCTTTTCTCCCTACACTCTCCATTGAGTTGTCCTCAAAACCAATATACATCCTGCTATATCTCCCACATGGAAAGTGCCAGGAGGGAGAAGTGGGGATTATGTTTAGACTTTCTCGGAACTGCTTCAAATCAACTAGATATCTTGTGCTGTAAATCTCCCAACAGCCAAACGCAAAAGTAGCAAACATCTCGCTGTATGTCCCACATCCAAAGTGCCAAGAGAGAGCTTGCTCTCCCTGTCTTTGAGTACTGTTTTCACTGTCCCGGTTACCTCTTGGCTAACATTCTCTTCAGAGCTGCAGTGAAACCAGGAACCACGTGGAGAAGGCACCCACACTGAAAGTGCCTGGAGGGAACATTGGGGCTTCTTCTCAGTGTCTCTGACATAGGGTTTCACTGTCCCGGGAAAGTCTCTGCTAACACCCTGCAGAGCGCTGTGCCCAATGTACAGAAACGTCTTGCGGTATCTCCTACAGGGAAAGGGCCAGGAGGGAATTGTCGAGCTTGTTCTCAGTGTCTCTGAGAATTGCTCTGATTATCTGTGTGACCTCTTTGCTAAGACTCTCCAGAGAGCCGTCCTCAAAACAAACACACATCTTGACATATCTCCCACATTGATCGCAGTGTCTCCAGAAACGGCATTCAAGGAGCCAGGACCTTTTCTCCCTACACTCTCCATTGAGTTGTCCTCAAAACCAATATACATCCTGCTATATCTCCCACATGGAAAGTGCCAGGAGGGAGAAGTGGGGATTATGTTTAGACTTTCTCGGAACTGCTTCAAATCAACTAGATATCTTTGTGCTGTAACTCTCCCAACAGCCAAACGCAAAAGCAGCAAACATCTCGCTGTATGTCCCACATCCAAAGTGCCAAGAGAGAGCTTGCTCTCCCTGTCTTTGAGTACTGTTTTCACTGTCCCGGTTACCTCTTGGCTAACATTCTCTTCAGAGCTGCAGTGAAACCAGGAACCACGTGGAGAAGGCACCCACACTGAAAGTGCCTGGAGGGAACATTGGGGCTTCCTCTCAGTGTCTCTGACATAGGGTTTCACTGTCCCGGGAAAGTCTCTGCTAACACCCTGCAGAGCGCTGTGCCCAATATACAGAAACGTCTTGCGGTATCTCCTACAGGGAAATTGCCAGGAGGGAATTGTGGAGCTTGTTCTCAGTGTCTCTGAGAATTGCTCTGATTATCCCTGTGACCTCTTTGCTAAGACTCTCCAGAGAGCCGTCCTCAAAACAAACACACATCTTGACATATCTCCCACATTGATCGCAGTGTCTCCAGAAACGGCATTCAAGGAGCCAGGACCTTTTCTCCCTACACTGTCCATTGAGTTGTCCTCAAAACCAATATACATCCTGCTATATCTCCCACATGGAAAGTGCCAGGAGGGAGAAGTGGGGATTATGTTTAGACTTTCTCGGAACTGCTTCAAATCAACTAGATACCTTTGTGCTGTAAATCTCCCAACAGCCAAACGCAAAAGCAGCAAACCTCTCGCTGTATGTCCCACATCCAAAGTGCCAAGAGAGAGCTTGCTCTCCCTGTCTTTGAGTACTGTTTTCACTGTCCCGGTTACCTCTTGGCTAACATTCTCTTCAGAGCTGCAGTGAAACCAGGAACCACGTGGAGAAGGCACCCACACTGAAAGTGCCTGGAGGGAACATTGGGGCTTCCTCTCAGTGTCTCTGACATAGGGTTTCACTGTCCCGGGAAAGTCTCTGCTAACACCCTGCAGAGCGCTGTGCCCAATATACAGAAACGTCTTGCGGTATCTCCTACAGGGAAATTGCCAGGAGGGAATTGTGGAGCTTGTTCTCAGTGTCTCTGAGAATTGCTCTGATTATCCCTGTGACCTCTTTGCTAAGACTCTCCAGAGAGCCGTCCTCAAAACAAACACACATCTTGACATATCTCCCACATTGATCGCAGTGTCTCCAGAAACGGCATTCAAGGAGCCAGGACCTTTTCTCCCTACACTCTCCATTGAGTTGTCCTCAAAACCAATATACATCCTGCTATATCTCCCACATGGAAAGTGCCAGGAGGGAGAAGTGGGGATTATGTTTAGACTTTCTCGGAACTGCTTCAAATCAACTAGATACCTTTGTGCTGTAACTCTCCCAACAGCCAAACGCAAAAGCAGCAAACCTCTCGCTGTATGTCCCACATCCAAAGTGCCAAGAGAGAGCTTGCTCTCCCTGTCTTTGAGTACTGTTTTCACTGTCCCGGTTACCTCTTTGCTAACATTCTCTTCAGAGCCGCAGTGAAACCAGGAACCACGTGGAGAAGGCACCCACACTGAAAGTGCCTGGAGGGAACATTGGGGCTTCCTCTCAGTGTCTCTGACATAGGGTTTCACTGTCCCGGGAAAGTCTCTGCTAACACCGTGCAGAGCGCTGTGCCCAATGTACAGAAACGTCTTGCGGTATCTCCTACAGGGAAAGTGCCAGGAGGGAATTGTCGAGCTTGTTCTCAGTGTCTCTGAGAATTGCTCTGATTATCTGTGTGACCTCTTTGCTAAGACTCTCCAGAGAGCCGTCCTCAAAACAAACACACATCTTGACATATCTCCCACATTGATCGCAGTGTCTCCAGAAACGGCATTCAAGGAGCCAGGACCTTTTCTCCCTACACTCTCCATTGAGTTGTCCTCAAAACCAATATACATCCTGCTATATCTTCCACATGGAACGTGCCAGGAGGGAGAAGTGGGGATTATGTTTAGACTTTCTCGGAACTGCTTCAAATCAACTAGATATCTTTGTGCTGTAAATCTCCCAACAGCCAAACGCAAAAGCAGCAAACATCTCGCTGTATGTCCCACATCCAAAGTGCCAAGAGAGAGCTTGCTCTCCCTGTCTTTGAGTAGTGTTTTCACTGTCCCGGTTACCTCTTGGCTAACATTCTCTTCAGAGCTGCAGTGAAACCAGGAACCACGTGGAGAAGGCACCCACACTGAAAGTGCCTGGAGGGAACATTGGGGCTTCTTCTCAGTGTCTCTGACATAGGGTTTCACTGTCCCGGGAAAGTCTCTGCTAACACCCTGCAGAGCGCTGTGCCCAATATACAGAAACGTCTTGCGGTATCTCCTACAGGGAAAGTGCCAGGAGGGAATTGTCGAGCTTGTTCTCAGTGTCTCTGAGAATTGCTCTGATTATCTGTGTGACCTCTTTGCTAAGACTCTCCAGAGAGCCGTCCTCAAAACAAACACACATCTTGACATATCTCCCACATTGATCGCAGTGTCTCCAGAAACGGCATTCAAGGAGCCAGGACCTTTTCTCCCTACACTCTCCATTGAGTTGTCCTCAAAACCAATATACATCCTGCTATATCTCCCACATGGAAAGTGCCAGGAGGGAGAAGTGGGGATTATGTTTAGACTTTCTCGGAACTGCTTCAAATCAACTAGATATCTTTGTGCTGTAACTCTCCCAACAGCCAAACGCAAAAGCAGCAAACATCTCGCTGTATGTCCCACATCCAAAGTGCCAAGAGAGAGCTTGCTCTCCCTGTCTTTGAGTACTGTTTTCACTGTCCCGGTTACCTCTTGGCTAACATTCTCTTCAGAGCTGCAGTGAAACCAGGAACCACGTGGAGAAGGCACCCACACTGAAAGTGCCTGGAGGGAACATTGGGGCTTCCTCTCAGTGTCTCTGACATAGGGTTTCACTGTCCCGGGAAAGTCTCTGCTAACACCCTGCAGAGCGCTGTGCCCAATATACAGAAACGTCTTGCGGTATCTCCTACAGGGAAATTGCCAGGAGGGAATTGTGGAGCTTGTTCTCAGTGTCTCTGAGAATTGCTCTGATTATCCCTGTGACCTCTTTGCTAAGACTCTCCAGAGAGCCGTCCTCAAAACAAACACACATCTTGACATATCTCCCACATTGATCGCAGTGTCTCCAGAAACGGCATTCAAGGAGCCAGGACCTTTTCTCCCTACACTCTCCATTGAGTTGTCCTCAAAACCAATATACATCCTGCTATATCTCCCACATGGAAAGTGCCAGGAGGGAGAAGTGGGGATTATGTTTAGACTTTCTCGGAACTGCTTCAAATCAACTAGATACCTTTGTGCTGTAACTCTCCCAACAGCCAAACGCAAAAGCAGCAAACCTCTCGCTGTATGTCCCACATCCAAAGTGCCAAGAGAGAGCTTGCTCTCCCTGTCTTTGAGTACTGTTTTCACTGTCCCGGTTACCTCTTGGCTAACATTCTCTTCAGAGCTGCAGTGAAACCAGGAACCACGTGGAGAAGGCACCCACACTGAAAGTGCCTGGAGGGAACATTGGGGCTTCTTCTCAGTGTCTCTGACATAGGGTTTCACTGTCCCGGGAAAGTCTCTGCTAACACCCTGCAGAGCGCTGTGCCCAATATACAGAAACGTCTTGCGGTATCTCCTACAGGGAAAGTGCCAGGAGGGAATTGTGGAGCTTGTTCTCAGTGTCTCTGAGAATTGCTCTGATTATCTGTGTGACCTCTTTGCTAAGACTCTCCAGAGAGCCGTCCTCAAAACAAACACACATCTTGACATATCTCCCACATTGATCGCAGTGTCTCCAGAAACGGCATTCAAGGAGCCAGGACCTTTTCTCCCTACACTCTCCATTGAGTTGTCCTCAAAACCAATATACATCCTGCTATATCTCCCACATGGAAAGTGCCAGGAGGGAGAAGTGGGGATTATGTTTAGACTTTCTCGGAACTGCTTCAAATCAACTAGATATCTTTGTGCTGTAAATCTCCCAACAGCCAAACGCAAAAGCAGCAAACATCTCGCTGTATGTCCCACATCCAAAGTGCCAAGAGAGAGCTTGCTCTCCCTGTCTTTGAGTACTGTTTTCACTGTCCCGGTTACCTCTTGGCTAACATTCTCTTCAGAGCTGCAGTGAAACCAGGAACCACGTGGAGAAGGCACCCACACTGAAAGTGCCTGGAGGGAACATTGGGGCTTCTTCTCAGTGTCTCTGACATAGGGTTTCACTGTCCCGGGAAAGTCTCTGCTAACACCCTGCAGAGCGCTGTGCCCAATATACAGAAACGTCTTGCGGTATCTCCTACAGGGAAAGTGCCAGGAGGGAATTGTGGAGCTTGTTCTCAGTGTCTCTGAGAATTGCTCTGATTATCTGTGTGACCTCTTTGCTAAGACTCTCCAGAGAGCCGTCCTCAAAACCAACACACATCTTGACATATCTCCCACATTGATCGCAGTGTCTCCGGAAACGGCATTCAAGGAGCCAGGACCTTTTCTCCCTACACTCTCCATTGAGTTGTCCTCAAAACCAATATACATCCTGCTATATCTCCCACATGGAAAGTGCCAGGAGGGAGAAGTGGGGATTATGTTTAGACTTTCTCGGAACTGCTTCAAATCAACTAGATACCTTTGTGCTGTAAATCTCCCAACAGCCAAACGCAAAAGCAGCAAACATCTCGCTGTATGTCCCACATCCAAAGTGCCAAGAGAGAGCTTGCTCTCCCTGTCTTTGAGTAGTGTTTTCACTGTCCCGGTTACCTCTTGGCTAACATTCTCTTCAGAGCTGCAGTGAAACCAGGAACCACGTGGAGAAGGCACCCACACTGAAAGTGCCTGGAGGGAACATTGGGGCTTCTTCTCAGTGTCTCTGACATAGGGTTTCACTGTCCCGGGAAAGTCTCTGCTAACACCCTGCAGAGCGCTGTGCCCAATATACAGAAACGTCTTGCGGTATCTCCTACAGGGAAAGTGCCAGGAGGGAATTGTCGAGCTTGTTCTCAGTGTCTCTGAGAATTGCTCTGATTATCTGTGTGACCTCTTTGCTAAGACTCTCCAGAGAGCCGTCCTCAAAACAAACACACATCTTGACATATCTCCCACATTGATCGCAGTGTCTCCAGAAACGGCATTCAAGGAGCCAGGACCTTTTCTCCCTACACTCTCCATTGAGTTGTCCTCAAAACCAATATACATCCTGCTATATCTCCCACATGGAAAGTGCCAGGAGGGAGAAGTGGGGATTATGTTTAGACTTTCTCGGAACTGCTTCAAATCAACTAGATACCTTTGTGCTGTAACTCTCCCAACAGCCAAACGCAAAAGCAGCAAACCTCTCGCTGTATGTCCCACATCCAAAGTGCCAAGAGAGAGCTTGCTCTCCCTGTCTTTGAGTACTGTTTTCACTGTCCCGGTTACCTCTTGGCTAACATTCTCTTCAGAGCTGCAGTGAAACCAGGAACCACGTGGAGAAGGCACCCACACTGAAAGTGCCTGGAGGGAACATTGGGGCTTCTTCTCAGTGTCTCTGACATAGGGTTTCACTGTCCCGGGAAAGTCTCTGCTAACACCCTGCAGAGCGCTGTGCCCAATATACAGAAACGTCTTGCGGTATCTCCTACAGGGAAAGTGCCAGGAGGGAATTGTCGAGCTTGTTCTCAGTGTCTCTGAGAATTGCTCTGATTATCTGTGTGACCTCTTTGCTAAGACTCTCCAGAGAGCCGTCCTCAAAACAAACACACATCTTGACATATCTCCCACATTGATCGCAGTGTCTCCAGAAACGGCATTCAAGGAGCCAGGACCTTTTCTCCCTACACTCTCCATTGAGTTGTCCTCAAAACCAATATACATCCTGCTATATCTCCCACATGGAAAGTGCCAGGAGGGAGAAGTGGGGATTATGTTTAGACTTTCTCGGAACTGCTTCAAATCAACTAGATACCTTTGTGCTGTAAATCTCCCAACAGCCAAACGCAAAAGCAGCAAACCTCTCGCTGTATGTCCCACATCCAAAGTTCCAAGAGAGAGCTTGCTCTCCCTGTCTTTGAGTACTGTTTTCACTGTCCCGGTTACCTCTTGGCTAACATTCTCTTCAGAGCTGCAGTGAAACCAGGAACCACGTGGAGAAGGCACCCACACTGAAAGTGCCTGGAGGGAACATTGGGGCTTCTTCTCAGTGTCTCTGACATAGGGTTTCACTGTCCCGGGAAAGTCTCTGCTAACACCGTGCAGAGCGCTGTGCCCACTATACAGAAACGTCTTGCGGTATCTCCTACAGGGAAAGTGCCAGGAGGGAATTGTGGAGCTTGTTCTCAGTGTCTCTGAGAATTGCTCTGATTATCTGTGTGACCTCTTTGCTAAGACTCTCCAGAGAGCCGTCCTCAAAACAAACACACATCTTGACATATCTCCCACATTGATCGCAGTGTCTCCAGAAACGGCATTCAAGGAGCCAGGACCTTTTCTCCCTACACTCTCCATTGAGTTGTCCTCAAAACCAATATACATCCTGCTATATCTTCCACATGGAACGTGCCAGGAGGGAGAAGTGGGGATTATGTTTAGACTTTCTCGGAACTGCTTCAAATCAACTAGATATCTTTGTGCTGTAAATCTCCCAACAGCCAAACGCAAAAGCAGCAAACATCTCGCTGTATGTCCCACATCCAAAGTGCCAAGAGAGAGCTTGCTCTCCCTGTCTTTGAGTAGTGTTTTCACTGTCCCGGTTACCTCTTGGCTAACATTCTCTTCAGAGCTGCAGTGAAACCAGGAACCACGTGGAGAAGGCACCCACACTGAAAGTGCCTGGAGGGAACATTGGGGCTTCTTCTCAGTGTCTCTGACATAGGGTTTCACTGTCCCGGGAAAGTCTCTGCTAACACCCTGCAGAGCGCTGTGCCCAATATACAGAAACGTCTTGCGGTATCTCCTACAGGGAAAGTGCCAGGAGGGAATTGTCGAGCTTGTTCTCAGTGTCTCTGAGAATTGCTCTGATTATCTGTGTGACCTCTTTGCTAAGACTCTCCAGAGAGCCGTCCTCAAAACAAACACACATCTTGACATATCTCCCACATTGATCGCAGTGTCTCCAGAAACGGCATTCAAGGAGCCAGGACCTTTTCTCCCTACACTCTCCATTGAGTTGTCCTCAAAACCAATATACATCCTGCTATATCTCCCACATGGAAAGTGCCAGGAGGGAGAAGTGGGGATTATGTTTAGACTTTCTCGGAACTGCTTCAAATCAACTAGATATCTTTGTGCTGTAACTCTCCCAACAGCCAAACGCAAAAGCAGCAAACATCTCGCTGTATGTCCCACATCCAAAGTGCCAAGAGAGAGCTTGCTCTCCCTGTCTTTGAGTACTGTTTTCACTGTCCCGGTTACCTCTTTGCTAACATTCTCTTCAGAGCCGCAGTGAAACCAGGAACCACGTGGAGAAGGCACCCACACTGAAAGTGCCTGGAGGGAACATTGGGGCTTCCTCTCAGTGTCTCTGACATAGGGTTTCACTGTCCCGGGAAAGTCTCTGCTAACACCCTGCAGAGCGCTGTGCCCAATATACAGAAACGTCTTGCGGTATCTCCTACAGGGAAATTGCCAGGAGGGAATTGTGGAGCTTGTTCTCAGTGTCTCTGAGAATTGCTCTGATTATCCCTGTGACCTCTTTGCTAAGACTCTCCAGAGAGCCGTCCTCAAAACAAACACACATCTTGACATATCTCCCACATTGATCGCAGTGTCTCCAGAAACGGCATTCAAGGAGCCAGGACCTTTTCTCCCTACACTCTCCATTGAGTTGTCCTCAAAACCAATATACATCCTGCTATATCTCCCACATGGAAAGTGCCAGGAGGGAGAAGTGGGGATTATGTTTAGACTTTCTCGGAACTGCTTCAAATCAACTAGATATCTTGTGCTGTAAATCTCCCAACAGCCAAACGCAAAAGTAGCAAACATCTCGCTGTATGTCCCACATCCAAAGTGCCAAGAGAGAGCTTGCTCTCCCTGTCTTTGAGTACTGTTTTCACTGTCCCGGTTACCTCTTGGCTAACATTCTCTTCAGAGCTGCAGTGAAACCAGGAACCACGTGGAGAAGGCACCCACACTGAAAGTGCCTGGAGGGAACATTGGGGCTTCTTCTCAGTGTCTCTGACATAGGGTTTCACTGTCCCGGGAAAGTCTCTGCTAACACCCTGCAGAGCGCTGTGCCCAATGTACAGAAACGTCTTGCGGTATCTCCTACAGGGAAAGGGCCAGGAGGGAATTGTCGAGCTTGTTCTCAGTGTCTCTGAGAATTGCTCTGATTATCTGTGTGACCTCTTTGCTAAGACTCTCCAGAGAGCCGTCCTCAAAACAAACACACATCTTGACATATCTCCCACATTGATCGCAGTGTCTCCAGAAACGGCATTCAAGGAGCCAGGACCTTTTCTCCCTACACTCTCCATTGAGTTGTCCTCAAAACCAATATACATCCTGCTATATCTCCCACATGGAAAGTGCCAGGAGGGAGAAGTGGGGATTATGTTTAGACTTTCTCGGAACTGCTTCAAATCAACTAGATATCTTTGTGCTGTAACTCTCCCAACAGCCAAACGCAAAAGCAGCAAACATCTCGCTGTATGTCCCACATCCAAAGTGCCAAGAGAGAGCTTGCTCTCCCTGTCTTTGAGTACTGTTTTCACTGTCCCGGTTACCTCTTGGCTAACATTCTCTTCAGAGCTGCAGTGAAACCAGGAACCACGTGGAGAAGGCACCCACACTGAAAGTGCCTGGAGGGAACATTGGGGCTTCCTCTCAGTGTCTCTGACATAGGGTTTCACTGTCCCGGGAAAGTCTCTGCTAACACCCTGCAGAGCGCTGTGCCCAATATACAGAAACGTCTTGCGGTATCTCCTACAGGGAAATTGCCAGGAGGGAATTGTGGAGCTTGTTCTCAGTGTCTCTGAGAATTGCTCTGATTATCCCTGTGACCTCTTTGCTAAGACTCTCCAGAGAGCCGTCCTCAAAACAAACACACATCTTGACATATCTCCCACATTGATCGCAGTGTCTCCAGAAACGGCATTCAAGGAGCCAGGACCTTTTCTCCCTACACTGTCCATTGAGTTGTCCTCAAAACCAATATACATCCTGCTATATCTCCCACATGGAAAGTGCCAGGAGGGAGAAGTGGGGATTATGTTTAGACTTTCTCGGAACTGCTTCAAATCAACTAGATACCTTTGTGCTGTAAATCTCCCAACAGCCAAACGCAAAAGCAGCAAACCTCTCGCTGTATGTCCCACATCCAAAGTGCCAAGAGAGAGCTTGCTCTCCCTGTCTTTGAGTACTGTTTTCACTGTCCCGGTTACCTCTTTGCTAACATTCTCTTCAGAGCCGCAGTGAAACCAGGAACCACGTGGAGAAGGCACCCACACTGAAAGTGCCTGGAGGGAACATTGGGGCTTCTTCTCAGTGTCTCTGACATAGGGTTTCACTGTCCCGGGAAAGTCTCTGCTAACACCCTGCAGAGCGCTGTGCCCAATGTACAGAAACGTCTTGCGGTATCTCCTACAGGGAAAGTGCCAGGAGGGAATTGTCGAGCTTGTTCTCAGTGTCTCTGAGAATTGCTCTGATTATCTGTGTGACCTCTTTGCTAAGACTCTCCAGAGAGCCGTCCTCAAAACAAACACACATCTTGACATATTTCCCACATTGATCGCAGTGTCTCCAGAAACGGCATTCAAGGAGCCAGGACCTTTTCTCCCTACACTCTCCATTGAGTTGTCCTCAAAACCAATATACATCCTGCTATATCTTCCACATGGAACGTGCCAGGAGGGAGAAGTGGGGATTATGTTTAGACTTTCTCGGAACTGCTTCAAATCAACTAGATATCTTTGTGCTGTAAATCTCCCAACAGCCAAACGCAAAAGCAGCAAACATCTCGCTGTATGTCCCACATCCAAAGTGCCAAGAGAGAGCTTGCTCTCCCTGTCTTTGAGTACTGTTTTCACTGTCCCGGTTACCTCTTGGCTAACATTCTCTTCAGAGCTGCAGTGAAACCAGGAACCACGTGGAGAAGGCACCCACACTGAAAGTGCCTGGAGGGAACATTGGGGCTTCTTCTCAGTGTCTCTGACATAGGGTTTCACTGTCCCGGGAAAGTCTCTGCTAACACCCTGCAGAGCGCTGTGCCCAATATACAGAAACGTCTTGCGGTATCTCCTACAGGGAAAGTGCCAGGAGGGAATTGTCGAGCTTGTTCTCAGTGTCTCTGAGAATTGCTCTGATTATCTGTGTGACCTCTTTGCTAAGACTCTCCAGAGAGCCGTCCTCAAAACAAACACACATCTTGACATATCTCCCACATTGATCGCAGTGTCTCCAGAAACGGCATTCAAGGAGCCAGGACCTTTTCTCCCTACACTCTCCATTGAGTTGTCCTCAAAACCAATATACATCCTGCTATATCTCCCACATGGAAAGTGCCAGGAGGGAGAAGTGGGGATTATGTTTAGACTTTCTCGGAACTGCTTCAAATCAACTAGATATCTTTGTGCTGTAAATCTCCCAACAGCCAAACGCAAAAGCAGCAAACATCTCGCTGTATGTCCCACATCCAAAGTGCCAAGAGAGAGCTTGCTCTCCCTGTCTTTGAGTACTGTTTTCACTGTCCCGGTTACCTCTTGGCTAACATTCTCTTCAGAGCTGCAGTGAAACCAGGAACCACGTGGAGAAGGCACCCACACTGAAAGTGCCTGGAGGGAACATTGGGGCTTCTTCTCAGTGTCTCTGACATAGGGTTTCACTGTCCCGGGAAAGTCTCTGCTAACACCCTGCAGAGCGCTGTGCCCAATATACAGAAACGTCTTGCGGTATCTCCTACAGGGAAAGTGCCAGGAGGGAATTGTGGAGCTTGTTCTCAGTGTCTCTGAGAATTGCTCTGATTATCTGTGTGACCTCTTTGCTAAGACTCTCCAGAGAGCCGTCCTCAAAACCAACACACATCTTGACATATCTCCCACATTGATCGCAGTGTCTCCAGAAACGGCATTCAAGGAGCCAGGACCTTTTCTCCCTACACTCTCCATTGAGTTGTCCTCAAAACCAATATACATCCTGCTATATCTCCCACATGGAAAGTGCCAGGAGGGAGAAGTGGGGATTATGTTTAGACTTTCTCGGAACTGCTTCAAATCAACTAGATACCTTTGTGCTGTAAATCTCCCAACAGCCAAACGCAAAAGCAGCAAACCTCTCGCTGTATGTCCCACATCCAAAGTGCCAAGAGAGAGCTTGCTCTCCCTGTCTTTGAGTACTGTTTTCACTGTCCCGGTTACCTCTTTGCTAACATTCTCTTCAGAGCCGCAGTGAAACCAGGAACCACGTGGAGAAGGCACCCACACTGAAAGTGCCTGGAGGGAACATTGGGGCTTCCTCTCAGTGTCTCTGACATAGGGTTTCACTGTCCCGGGAAAGTCTCTGCTAACACCCTGCAGAGCGCTGTGCCCAATGTACAGAAACGTCTTGCGGTATCTCCTACAGGGAAAGTGCCAGGAGGGAATTGTCGAGCTTGTTCTCAGTGTCTCTGAGAATTGCTCTGATTATCTGTGTGACCTCTTTGCTAAGACTCTCCAGAGAGCCGTCCTCAAAACAAACACACATCTTGACATATCTCCCACATTGATCGCAGTGTCTCCAGAAACGGCATTCAAGGAGCCAGGACCTTTTCTCCCTACACTCTCCATTGAGTTGTCCTCAAAACCAATATACATCCTGCTATATCTTCCACATGGAACGTGCCAGGAGGGAGAAGTGGGGATTATGTTTAGACTTTCTCGGAACTGCTTCAAATCAACTAGATATCTTTGTGCTGTAAATCTCCCAACAGCCAAACGCAAAAGCAGCAAACATCTCGCTGTATGTCCCACATCCAAAGTGCCAAGAGAGAGCTTGCTCTCCCTGTCTTTGAGTAGTGTTTTCACTGTCCCGGTTACCTCTTGGCTAACATTCTCTTCAGAGCTGCAGTGAAACCAGGAACCACGTGGAGAAGGCACCCACACTGAAAGTGCCTGGAGGGAACATTGGGGCTTCTTCTCAGTGTCTCTGACATAGGGTTTCACTGTCCCGGGAAAGTCTCTGCTAACACCCTGCAGAGCGCTGTGCCCAATATACAGAAAGGTCTTGCGGTATCTCCTACAGGGAAAGTGCCAGGAGGGAATTGTGGAGCTTGTTCTCAGTGTCTCTGAGAATTGCTCTGATTATCTGTGTGACCTCTTTGCTAAGACTCTCCAGAGAGCCGTCCTCAAAACCAACACACATCTTGACATATCTCCCACATTGATCGCAGTGTCTCCAGAAACGGCATTCAAGGAGCCAGGACCTTTTCTCCCTACACTCTCCATTGAGTTGTCCTCAAAACCAATATACATCCTGCTATATCTCCCACATGGAAAGTGCCAGGAGGGAGAAGTGGGGATTATGTTTAGACTTTCTCGGAACTGCTTCAAATCAACTAGATACCTTTGTGCTGTAAATCTCCCAACAGCCAAACGCAAAAGCAGCAAACCTCTCGCTGTATGTCCCACATCCAAAGTTCCAAGAGAGAGCTTGCTCTCCCTGTCTTTGAGTACTGTTTTCACTGTCCCGGTTACCTCTTTGCTAACATTCTCTTCAGAACCGCAGTGAAACCAGGAACCACGTGGAGAAGGCACCCACACTGAAAGTGCCTGGAGGGAACATTGGGGCTTCCTCTCAGTGTCTCTGACATAGGGTTTCACTGTCCCGGGAAAGTCTCTGCTAACACCCTGCAGAGCGCTGTGCCCAATGTACAGAAACGTCTTGCGGTATCTCCTACAGGGAAAGTGCCAGGAGGGAATTGTCGAGCTTGTTCTCAGTGTCTCTGAGAATTGCTCTGATTATCTGTGTGACCTCTTTGCTAAGACTCTCCAGAGAGCCGTCCTCAAAACAAACACACATCTTGACATATCTCCCACATTGATCGCAGTGTCTCCAGAAACGGCATTCAAGGAGCCAGGACCTTTTCTCCCTACACTCTCCATTGAGTTGTCCTCAAAACCAATATACATCCTGCTATATCTTCCACATGGAACGTGCCAGGAGGGAGAAGTGGGGATTATGTTTAGACTTTCTCGGAACTGCTTCAAATCAACTAGATATCTTTGTGCTGTAAATCTCCCAACAGCCAAACGCAAAAGCAGCAAACATCTCGCTGTATGTCCCACATCCAAAGTGCCAAGAGAGAGCTTGCTCTCCCTGTCTTTGAGTACTGTTTTCACTGTCCCGGTTACCTCTTTGCTAACATTCTCTTCAGAGCTGCAGTGAAACCAGGAACCACGTGGAGAAGGCACCCACACTGAAAGTGCCTGGAGGGAACATTGGGGCTTCTTCTCAGTGTCTCTGACATAGGGTTTCACTGTCCCGGGAAAGTCTCTGCTAACACCCTGCAGAGCGCTGTGCCCAATATACAGAAAGGTCTTGCGGTATCTCCTACAGGGAAAGTGCCAGGAGGGAATTGTCGAGCTTGTTCTCAGTGTCTCTGAGAATTGCTCTGATTATCTGTGTGACCTCTTTGCTAAGACTCTCCAGAGAGCCGTCCTCAAAACAAACACACATCTTGACATATCTCCCACATTGATCGCAGTGTCTCCAGAAACGGCATTCAAGGAGCCAGGACCTTTTCTCCCTACACTCTCGATTGAGTTGTCCTCAAAACCAATATACATCCTGCTATATCTCCCACATGGAAAGTGCCAGGAGGGAGAAGTGGGGATTATGTTTAGACTTTCTCGGAACTGCTTCAAATCAACTAGATATCTTTGTGCTGTAACTCTCCCAACAGCCAAACGCAAAAGCAGCAAACATCTCGCTGTATGTCCCACATCCAAAGTGCCAAGAGAGAGCTTGCTCTCCCTGTCTTTGAGTACTGTTTTCACTGTCCCGGTTACCTCTTGGCTAACATTCTCTTCAGAGCTGCAGTGAAACCAGGAACCACGTGGAGAAGGCACCCACACTGAAAGTGCCTGGAGGGAACATTGGGGCTTCCTCTCAGTGTCTCTGACATAGGGTTTCACTGTCCCGGGAAAGTCTCTGCTAACACCCTGCAGAGCGCTGTGCCCAATATACAGAAACGTCTTGCGGTATCTCCTACAGGGAAATTGCCAGGAGGGAATTGTGGAGCTTGTTCTCAGTGTCTCTGAGAATTGCTCTGATTATCCCTGTGACCTCTTTGCTAAGACTCTCCAGAGAGCCGTCCTCAAAACAAACACACATCTTGACATATCTCCCACATTGATCGCAGTGTCTCCAGAAACGGCATTCAAGGAGCCAGGACCTTTTCTCCCTACACTCTCCATTGAGTTGTCCTCAAAACCAATATACATCCTGCTATATCTCCCACATGGAAAGTGCCAGGAGGGAGAAGTGGGGATTATGTTTAGACTTTCTCGGAACTGCTTCAAATCAACTAGATATCTTTGTGCTGTAAATCTCCCAACAGCCAAACGCAAAAGCAGCAAACATCTCGCTGTATGTCCCACATCCAAAGTGCCAAGAGAGAGCTTGCTCTCCCTGTCTTTGAGTACTGTTTTCACTGTCCCGGTTACCTCTTGGCTAACATTCTCTTCAGAGCTGCAGTGAAACCAGGAACCACGTGGAGAAGGCACCCACACTGAAAGTGCCTGGAGGGAACATTGGGGCTTCTTCTCAGTGTCTCTGACATAGGGTTTCACTGTCCCGGGAAAGTCTCTGCTAACACCCTGCAGAGCGCTGTGCCCAATATACAGAAACGTCTTGCGGTATCTCCTACAGGGAAAGTGCCAGGAGGGAATTGTGGAGCTTGTTCTCAGTGTCTCTGAGAATTGCTCTGATTATCTGTGTGACCTCTTTGCTAAGACTCTCCAGAGAGCCGTCCTCAAAACCAACACACATCTTGACATATCTCCCACATTGATCGCAGTGTCTCCAGAAACGGCATTCAAGGAGCCAGGACCTTTTCTCCCTACACTCTCCATTGAGTTGTCCTCAAAACCAATATACATCCTGCTATATCTCCCACATGGAAAGTGCCAGGAGGGAGAAGTGGGGATTATGTTTAGACTTTCTCGGAACTGCTTCAAATCAACTAGATACCTTTGTGCTGTAAATCTCCCAACAGCCAAACGCAAAAGCAGCAAACCTCTCGCTGTATGTCCCACATCCAAAGTTCCAAGAGAGAGCTTGCTCTCCCTGTCTTTGAGTACTGTTTTCACTGTCCCGGTTACCTCTTTGCTAACATTCTCTTCAGAGCCGCAGTGAAACCAGGAACCACGTGGAGAAGGCACCCACACTGAAAGTGCCTGGAGGGAACATTGGGGCTTCCTCTCAGTGTCTCTGACATAGGGTTTCACTGTCCCGGGAAAGTCTCTGCTAACACCGTGCAGAGCGCTGTGCCCAATGTACAGAAACGTCTTGCGGTATCTCCTACAGGGAAAGTGCCAGGAGGGAATTGTCGAGCTTGTTCTCAGTGTCTCTGAGAATTGCTCTGATTATCTGTGTGACCTCTTTGCTAAGACTCTCCAGAGAGCCGTCCTCAAAACAAACACACATCTTGACATATCTCCCACATTGATCGCAGTGTCTCCAGAAACGGCATTCAAGGAGCCAGGACCTTTTCTCCCTACACTCTCCATTGAGTTGTCCTCAAAACCAATATACATCCTGCTATATCTTCCACATGGAACGTGCCAGGAGGGAGAAGTGGGGATTATGTTTAGACTTTCTCGGAACTGCTTCAAATCAACTAGATATCTTTGTGCTGTAAATCTCCCAACAGCCAAACGCAAAAGCAGCAAACATCTCGCTGTATGTCCCACATCCAAAGTGCCAAGAGAGAGCTTGCTCTCCCTGTCTTTGAGTAGTGTTTTCACTGTCCCGGTTACCTCTTGGCTAACATTCTCTTCAGAGCTGCAGTGAAACCAGGAACCACGTGGAGAAGGCACCCACACTGAAAGTGCCTGGAGGGAACATTGGGGCTTCTTCTCAGTGTCTCTGACATAGGGTTTCACTGTCCCGGGAAAGTCTCTGCTAACACCCTGCAGAGCGCTGTGCCCAATATACAGAAACGTCTTGCGGTATCTCCTACAGGGAAAGTGCCAGGAGGGAATTGTCGAGCTTGTTCTCAGTGTCTCTGAGAATTGCTCTGATTATCTGTGTGACCTCTTTGCTAAGACTCTCCAGAGAGCCGTCCTCAAAACAAACACACATCTTGACATATCTCCCACATTGATCGCAGTGTCTCCAGAAACGGCATTCAAGGAGCCAGGACCTTTTCTCCCTACACTCTCCATTGAGTTGTCCTCAAAACCAATATACATCCTGCTATATCTCCCACATGGAAAGTGCCAGGAGGGAGAAGTGGGGATTATGTTTAGACTTTCTCGGAACTGCTTCAAATCAACTAGATATCTTTGTGCTGTAACTCTCCCAACAGCCAAACGCAAAAGCAGCAAACATCTCGCTGTATGTCCCACATCCAAAGTGCCAAGAGAGAGCTTGCTCTCCCTGTCTTTGAGTACTGTTTTCACTGTCCCGGTTACCTCTTGGCTAACATTCTCTTCAGAGCTGCAGTGAAACCAGGAACCACGTGGAGAAGGCACCCACACTGAAAGTGCCTGGAGGGAACATTGGGGCTTCCTCTCAGTGTCTCTGACATAGGGTTTCACTGTCCCGGGAAAGTCTCTGCTAACACCCTGCAGAGCGCTGTGCCCAATATACAGAAACGTCTTGCGGTATCTCCTACAGGGAAATTGCCAGGAGGGAATTGTGGAGCTTGTTCTCAGTGTCTCTGAGAATTGCTCTGATTATCCCTGTGACCTCTTTGCTAAGACTCTCCAGAGAGCCGTCCTCAAAACAAACACACATCTTGACATATCTCCCACATTGATCGCAGTGTCTCCAGAAACGGCATTCAAGGAGCCAGGACCTTTTCTCCCTACACTCTCCATTGAGTTGTCCTCAAAACCAATATACATCCTGCTATATCTCCCACATGGAAAGTGCCAGGAGGGAGAAGTGGGGATTATGTTTAGACTTTCTCGGAACTGCTTCAAATCAACTAGATACCTTTGTGCTGTAACTCTCCCAACAGCCAAACGCAAAAGCAGCAAACCTCTCGCTGTATGTCCCACATCCAAAGTGCCAAGAGAGAGCTTGCTCTCCCTGTCTTTGAGTACTGTTTTCACTGTCCCGGTTACCTCTTTGCTAACATTCTCTTCAGAGCCGCAGTGAAACCAGGAACCACGTGGAGAAGGCACCCACACTGAAAGTGCCTGGAGGGAACATTGGGGCTTCCTCTCAGTGTCTCTGACATAGGGTTTCACTGTCCCGGGAAAGTCTCTGCTAACACCGTGCAGAGCGCTGTGCCCAATGTACAGAAACGTCTTGCGGTATCTCCTACAGGGAAAGTGCCAGGAGGGAATTGTCGAGCTTGTTCTCAGTGTCTCTGAGAATTGCTCTGATTATCTGTGTGACCTCTTTGCTAAGACTCTCCAGAGAGCCGTCCTCAAAACAAACACACATCTTGACATATCTCCCACATTGATCGCAGTGTCTCCAGAAACGGCATTCAAGGAGCCAGGACCTTTTCTCCCTACACTCTCCATTGAGTTGTCCTCAAAACCAATATACATCCTGCTATATCTTCCACATGGAACGTGCCAGGAGGGAGAAGTGGGGATTATGTTTAGACTTTCTCGGAACTGCTTCAAATCAACTAGATATCTTTGTGCTGTAAATCTCCCAACAGCCAAACGCAAAAGCAGCAAACATCTCGCTGTATGTCCCACATCCAAAGTGCCAAGAGAGAGCTTGCTCTCCCTGTCTTTGAGTAGTGTTTTCACTGTCCCGGTTACCTCTTGGCTAACATTCTCTTCAGAGCTGCAGTGAAACCAGGAACCACGTGGAGAAGGCACCCACACTGAAAGTGCCTGGAGGGAACATTGGGGCTTCTTCTCAGTGTCTCTGACATAGGGTTTCACTGTCCCGGGAAAGTCTCTGCTAACACCCTGCAGAGCGCTGTGCCCAATATACAGAAACGTCTTGCGGTATCTCCTACAGGGAAAGTGCCAGGAGGGAATTGTCGAGCTTGTTCTCAGTGTCTCTGAGAATTGCTCTGATTATCTGTGTGACCTCTTTGCTAAGACTCTCCAGAGAGCCGTCCTCAAAACAAACACACATCTTGACATATCTCCCACATTGATCGCAGTGTCTCCAGAAACGGCATTCAAGGAGCCAGGACCTTTTCTCCCTACACTCTCCATTGAGTTGTCCTCAAAACCAATATACATCCTGCTATATCTCCCACATGGAAAGTGCCAGGAGGGAGAAGTGGGGATTATGTTTAGACTTTCTCGGAACTGCTTCAAATCAACTAGATATCTTTGTGCTGTAACTCTCCCAACAGCCAAACGCAAAAGCAGCAAACATCTCGCTGTATGTCCCACATCCAAAGTGCCAAGAGAGAGCTTGCTCTCCCTGTCTTTGAGTACTGTTTTCACTGTCCCGGTTACCTCTTGGCTAACATTCTCTTCAGAGCTGCAGTGAAACCAGGAACCACGTGGAGAAGGCACCCACACTGAAAGTGCCTGGAGGGAACATTGGGGCTTCCTCTCAGTGTCTCTGACATAGGGTTTCACTGTCCCGGGAAAGTCTCTGCTAACACCCTGCAGAGCGCTGTGCCCAATATACAGAAACGTCTTGCGGTATCTCCTACAGGGAAATTGCCAGGAGGGAATTGTGGAGCTTGTTCTCAGTGTCTCTGAGAATTGCTCTGATTATCCCTGTGACCTCTTTGCTAAGACTCTCCAGAGAGCCGTCCTCAAAACAAACACACATCTTGACATATCTCCCACATTGATCGCAGTGTCTCCAGAAACGGCATTCAAGGAGCCAGGACCTTTTCTCCCTACACTCTCCATTGAGTTGTCCTCAAAACCAATATACATCCTGCTATATCTCCCACATGGAAAGTGCCAGGAGGGAGAAGTGGGGATTATGTTTAGACTTTCTCGGAACTGCTTCAAATCAACTAGATACCTTTGTGCTGTAACTCTCCCAACAGCCAAACGCAAAAGCAGCAAACCTCTCGCTGTATGTCCCACATCCAAAGTGCCAAGAGAGAGCTTGCTCTCCCTGTCTTTGAGTACTGTTTTCACTGTCCCGGTTACCTCTTGGCTAACATTCTCTTCAGAGCTGCAGTGAAACCAGGAACCACGTGGAGAAGGCACCCACACTGAAAGTGCCTGGAGGGAACATTGGGGCTTCTTCTCAGTGTCTCTGACATAGGGTTTCACTGTCCCGGGAAAGTCTCTGCTAACACCCTGCAGAGCGCTGTGCCCAATATACAGAAACGTCTTGCGGTATCTCCTACAGGGAAAGTGCCAGGAGGGAATTGTGGAGCTTGTTCTCAGTGTCTCTGAGAATTGCTCTGATTATCTGTGTGACCTCTTTGCTAAGACTCTCCAGAGAGCCGTCCTCAAAACAAACACACATCTTGACATATCTCCCACATTGATCGCAGTGTCTCCAGAAACGGCATTCAAGGAGCCAGGACCTTTTCTCCCTACACTCTCCATTGAGTTGTCCTCAAAACCAATATACATCCTGCTATATCTCCCACATGGAAAGTGCCAGGAGGGAGAAGTGGGGATTATGTTTAGACTTTCTCGGAACTGCTTCAAATCAACTAGATATCTTTGTGCTGTAAATCTCCCAACAGCCAAACGCAAAAGCAGCAAACATCTCGCTGTATGTCCCACATCCAAAGTGCCAAGAGAGAGCTTGCTCTCCCTGTCTTTGAGTACTGTTTTCACTGTCCCGGTTACCTCTTGGCTAACATTCTCTTCAGAGCTGCAGTGAAACCAGGAACCACGTGGAGAAGGCACCCACACTGAAAGTGCCTGGAGGGAACATTGGGGCTTCTTCTCAGTGTCTCTGACATAGGGTTTCACTGTCCCGGGAAAGTCTCTGCTAACACCCTGCAGAGCGCTGTGCCCAATATACAGAAACGTCTTGCGGTATCTCCTACAGGGAAAGTGCCAGGAGGGAATTGTGGAGCTTGTTCTCAGTGTCTCTGAGAATTGCTCTGATTATCTGTGTGACCTCTTTGCTAAGACTCTCCAGAGAGCCGTCCTCAAAACCAACACACATCTTGACATATCTCCCACATTGATCGCAGTGTCTCCGGAAACGGCATTCAAGGAGCCAGGACCTTTTCTCCCTACACTCTCCATTGAGTTGTCCTCAAAACCAATATACATCCTGCTATATCTCCCACATGGAAAGTGCCAGGAGGGAGAAGTGGGGATTATGTTTAGACTTTCTCGGAACTGCTTCAAATCAACTAGATACCTTTGTGCTGTAAATCTCCCAACAGCCAAACGCAAAAGCAGCAAACCTCTCGCTGTATGTCCCACATCCAAAGTTCCAAGAGAGAGCTTGCTCTCCCTGTCTTTGAGTACTGTTTTCACTGTCCCGGTTACCTCTTTGCTAACATTCTCTTCAGAGCCGCAGTGAAACCAGGAACCACGTGGAGAAGGCACCCACACTGAAAGTGCCTGGAGGGAACATTGGGGCTTCCTCTCAGTGTCTCTGACATAGGGTTTCACTGTCCCGGGAAAGTCTCTGCTAACACCGTGCAGAGCGCTGTGCCCAATGTACAGAAACGTCTTGCGGTATCTCCTACAGGGAAAGTGCCAGGAGGGAATTGTCGAGCTTGTTCTCAGTGTCTCTGAGAATTGCTCTGATTATCTGTGTGACCTCTTTGCTAAGACTCTCCAGAGAGCCGTCCTCAAAACAAACACACATCTTGACATATCTCCCACATTGATCGCAGTGTCTCCAGAAACGGCATTCAAGGAGCCAGGACCTTTTCTCCCTACACTCTCCATTGAGTTGTCCTCAAAACCAATATACATCCTGCTATATCTTCCACATGGAACGTGCCAGGAGGGAGAAGTGGGGATTATGTTTAGACTTTCTCGGAACTGCTTCAAATCAACTAGATATCTTTGTGCTGTAAATCTCCCAACAGCCAAACGCAAAAGCAGCAAACATCTCGCTGTATGTCCCACATCCAAAGTGCCAAGAGAGAGCTTGCTCTCCCTGTCTTTGAGTAGTGTTTTCACTGTCCCGGTTACCTCTTGGCTAACATTCTCTTCAGAGCTGCAGTGAAACCAGGAACCACGTGGAGAAGGCACCCACACTGAAAGTGCCTGGAGGGAACATTGGGGCTTCTTCTCAGTGTCTCTGACATAGGGTTTCACTGTCCCGGGAAAGTCTCTGCTAACACCCTGCAGAGCGCTGTGCCCAATATACAGAAACGTCTTGCGGTATCTCCTACAGGGAAAGTGCCAGGAGGGAATTGTCGAGCTTGTTCTCAGTGTCTCTGAGAATTGCTCTGATTATCTGTGTGACCTCTTTGCTAAGACTCTCCAGAGAGCCGTCCTCAAAACAAACACACATCTTGACATATCTCCCACATTGATCGCAGTGTCTCCAGAAACGGCATTCAAGGAGCCAGGACCTTTTCTCCCTACACTCTCCATTGAGTTGTCCTCAAAACCAATATACATCCTGCTATATCTCCCACATGGAAAGTGCCAGGAGGGAGAAGTGGGGATTATGTTTAGACTTTCTCGGAACTGCTTCAAATCAACTAGATACCTTTGTGCTGTAACTCTCCCAACAGCCAAACGCAAAAGCAGCAAACCTCTCGCTGTATGTCCCACATCCAAAGTGCCAAGAGAGAGCTTGCTCTCCCTGTCTTTGAGTACTGTTTTCACTGTCCCGGTTACCTCTTGGCTAACATTCTCTTCAGAGCTGCAGTGAAACCAGGAACCACGTGGAGAAGGCACCCACACTGAAAGTGCCTGGAGGGAACATTGGGGCTTCTTCTCAGTGTCTCTGACATAGGGTTTCACTGTCCCGGGAAAGTCTCTGCTAACACCCTGCAGAGCGCTGTGCCCAATATACAGAAACGTCTTGCGGTATCTCCTACAGGGAAAGTGCCAGGAGGGAATTGTCGAGCTTGTTCTCAGTGTCTCTGAGAATTGCTCTGATTATCTGTGTGACCTCTTTGCTAAGACTCTCCAGAGAGCCGTCCTCAAAACAAACACACATCTTGACATATCTCCCACATTGATCGCAGTGTCTCCAGAAACGGCATTCAAGGAGCCAGGACCTTTTCTCCCTACACTCTCCATTGAGTTGTCCTCAAAACCAATATACATCCTGCTATATCTCCCACATGGAAAGTGCCAGGAGGGAGAAGTGGGGATTATGTTTAGACTTTCTCGGAACTGCTTCAAATCAACTAGATACCTTTGTGCTGTAAATCTCCCAACAGCCAAACGCAAAAGCAGCAAACCTCTCGCTGTATGTCCCACATCCAAAGTTCCAAGAGAGAGCTTGCTCTCCCTGTCTTTGAGTACTGTTTTCACTGTCCCGGTTACCTCTTGGCTAACATTCTCTTCAGAGCTGCAGTGAAACCAGGAACCACGTGGAGAAGGCACCCACACTGAAAGTGCCTGGAGGGAACATTGGGGCTTCTTCTCAGTGTCTCTGACATAGGGTTTCACTGTCCCGGGAAAGTCTCTGCTAACACCGTGCAGAGCGCTGTGCCCACTATACAGAAACGTCTTGCGGTATCTCCTACAGGGAAAGTGCCAGGAGGGAATTGTGGAGCTTGTTCTCAGTGTCTCTGAGAATTGCTCTGATTATCTGTGTGACCTCTTTGCTAAGACTCTCCAGAGAGCCGTCCTCAAAACAAACACACATCTTGACATATCTCCCACATTGATCGCAGTGTCTCCAGAAACGGCATTCAAGGAGCCAGGACCTTTTCTCCCTACACTCTCCATTGAGTTGTCCTCAAAACCAATATACATCCTGCTATATCTTCCACATGGAACGTGCCAGGAGGGAGAAGTGGGGATTATGTTTAGACTTTCTCGGAACTGCTTCAAATCAACTAGATATCTTTGTGCTGTAAATCTCCCAACAGCCAAACGCAAAAGCAGCAAACATCTCGCTGTATGTCCCACATCCAAAGTGCCAAGAGAGAGCTTGCTCTCCCTGTCTTTGAGTAGTGTTTTCACTGTCCCGGTTACCTCTTGGCTAACATTCTCTTCAGAGCTGCAGTGAAACCAGGAACCACGTGGAGAAGGCACCCACACTGAAAGTGCCTGGAGGGAACATTGGGGCTTCTTCTCAGTGTCTCTGACATAGGGTTTCACTGTCCCGGGAAAGTCTCTGCTAACACCCTGCAGAGCGCTGTGCCCAATATACAGAAACGTCTTGCGGTATCTCCTACAGGGAAAGTGCCAGGAGGGAATTGTCGAGCTTGTTCTCAGTGTCTCTGAGAATTGCTCTGATTATCTGTGTGACCTCTTTGCTAAGACTCTCCAGAGAGCCGTCCTCAAAACAAACACACATCTTGACATATCTCCCACATTGATCGCAGTGTCTCCAGAAACGGCATTCAAGGAGCCAGGACCTTTTCTCCCTACACTCTCCATTGAGTTGTCCTCAAAACCAATATACATCCTGCTATATCTCCCACATGGAAAGTGCCAGGAGGGAGAAGTGGGGATTATGTTTAGACTTTCTCGGAACTGCTTCAAATCAACTAGATATCTTTGTGCTGTAACTCTCCCAACAGCCAAACGCAAAAGCAGCAAACATCTCGCTGTATGTCCCACATCCAAAGTGCCAAGAGAGAGCTTGCTCTCCCTGTCTTTGAGTACTGTTTTCACTGTCCCGGTTACCTCTTGGCTAACATTCTCTTCAGAGCTGCAGTGAAACCAGGAACCACGTGGAGAAGGCACCCACACTGAAAGTGCCTGGAGGGAACATTGGGGCTTCCTCTCAGTGTCTCTGACATAGGGTTTCACTGTCCCGGGAAAGTCTCTGCTAACACCCTGCAGAGCGCTGTGCCCAATATACAGAAACGTCTTGCGGTATCTCCTACAGGGAAATTGCCAGGAGGGAATTGTGGAGCTTGTTCTCAGTGTCTCTGAGAATTGCTCTGATTATCCCTGTGACCTCTTTGCTAAGACTCTCCAGAGAGCCGTCCTCAAAACAAACACACATCTTGACATATCTCCCACATTGATCGCAGTGTCTCCAGAAACGGCATTCAAGGAGCCAGGACCTTTTCTCCCTACACTCTCCATTGAGTTGTCCTCAAAACCAATATACATCCTGCTATATCTCCCACATGGAAAGTGCCAGGAGGGAGAAGTGGGGATTATGTTTAGACTTTCTCGGAACTGCTTCAAATCAACTAGATACCTTTGTGCTGTAACTCTCCCAACAGCCAAACGCAAAAGCAGCAAACCTCTCGCTGTATGTCCCACATTGAAAGTGCCAAGAGAGAGCTTGCTCTCCCTGTCTTTGAGTACTGTTTTCACTGTCCCGGTTACCTCTTGGCTAACATTCTCTTCAGAGCTGCAGTGAAACCAGGAACCACGTGGAGAAGGCACCCACACTGAAAGTGCCTGGAGGGAACATTGGGGCTTCTTCTCAGTGTCTCTGACATAGGGTTTCACTGTCCCGGGAAAGTCTCTGCTAACACCCTGCAGAGCGCTGTGCCCAATATACAGAAACGTCTTGCGGTATCTCCTACAGGGAAAGTGCCAGGAGGGAATTGTCGAGCTTGTTCTCAGTGTCTCTGAGAATTGCTCTGATTATCTGTGTGACCTCTTTGCTAAGACTCTCCAGAGAGCCGTCCTCAAAACCAACACACATCTTGACATATCTCCCACATTGATCGCAGTGTCTCCAGAAACGGCATTCAAGGAGCCAGGACCTTTTCTCCCTACACTCTCCATTGAGTTGTCCTCAAAACCAATATACATCCTGCTATATCTCCCACATGGAAAGTGCCAGGAGGGAGAAGTGGGGATTATGTTTAGACTTTCTCGGAACTGCTTCAAATCAACTAGATATCTTTGTGCTGTAAATCTCCCAACAGCCAAACGCAAAAGCAGCAAACATCTCGCTGTATGTCCCACATCCAAAGTGCCAAGAGAGAGCTTGCTCTCCCTGTCTTTGAGTACTGTTTTCACTGTCCCGGTTACCTCTTGGCTAACATTCTCTTCAGAGCTGCAGTGAAACCAGGAACCACGTGGAGAAGGCACCCACACTGAAAGTGCCTGGAGGGAACATTGGGGCTTCTTCTCAGTGTCTCTGACATAGGGTTTCACTGTCCCGGGAAAGTCTCTGCTAACACCCTGCAGAGCGCTGTGCCCAATATACAGAAACGTCTTGCGGTATCTCCTACAGGGAAAGTGCCAGGAGGGAATTGTGGAGCTTGTTCTCAGTGTCTCTGAGAATTGCTCTGATTATCTGTGTGACCTCTTTGCTAAGACTCTCCAGAGAGCCGTCCTCAAAACCAACACACATCTTGACATATCTCCCACATTGATCGCAGTGTCTCCGGAAACGGCATTCAAGGAGCCAGGACCTTTTCTCCCTACACTCTCCATTGAGTTGTCCTCAAAACCAATATACATCCTGCTATATCTCCCACATGGAAAGTGCCAGGAGGGAGAAGTGGGGATTATGTTTAGACTTTCTCGGAACTGCTTCAAATCAACTAGATACCTTTGTGCTGTAAATCTCCCAACAGCCAAACGCAAAAGCAGCAAACCTCTCGCTGTATGTCCCACATCCAAAGTTCCAAGAGAGAGCTTGCTCTCCCTGTCTTTGAGTACTGTTTTCACTGTCCCGGTTACCTCTTTGCTAACATTCTCTTCAGAGCCGCAGTGAAACCAGGAACCACGTGGAGAAGGCACCCACACTGAAAGTGCCTGGAGGGAACATTGGGGCTTCCTCTCAGTGTCTCTGACATAGGGTTTCACTGTCCCGGGAAAGTTTCTGCTAACACCGTGCAGAGCGCTGTGCCCAATGTACAGAAACGTCTTGCGGTATCTCCTACAGGGAAAGTGCCAGGAGGGAATTGTCGAGCTTGTTCTCAGTGTCTCTGAGAATTGCTCTGATTATCTGTGTGACCTCTTTGCTAAGACTCTCCAGAGAGCCGTCCTCAAAACAAACACACATCTTGACATATCTCCCACATTGATCGCAGTGTCTCCAGAAACGGCATTCAAGGAGCCAGGACCTTTTCTCCCTACACTCTCCATTGAGTTGTCCTCAAAACCAATATACATCCTGCTATATCTTCCACATGGAACGTGCCAGGAGGGAGAAGTGGGGATTATGTTTAGACTTTCTCGGAACTGCTTCAAATCAACTAGATATCTTTGTGCTGTAAATCTCCCAACAGCCAAACGCAAAAGCAGCAAACATCTCGCTGTATGTCCCACATCCAAAGTGCCAAGAGAGAGCTTGCTCTCCCTGTCTTTGAGTAGTGTTTTCACTGTCCCGGTTACCTCTTGGCTAACATTCTCTTCAGAGCTGCAGTGAAACCAGGAACCACGTGGAGAAGGCACCCACACTGAAAGTGCCTGGAGGGAACATTGGGGCTTCTTCTCAGTGTCTCTGACATAGGGTTTCACTGTCCCGGGAAAGTCTCTGCTAACACCCTGCAGAGCGCTGTGCCCAATATACAGAAACGTCTTGCGGTATCTCCTACAGGGAAAGTGCCAGGAGGGAATTGTCGAGCTTGTTCTCAGTGTCTCTGAGAATTGCTCTGATTATCTGTGTGACCTCTTTGCTAAGACTCTCCAGAGAGCCGTCCTCAAAACAAACACACATCTTGACATATCTCCCACATTGATCGCAGTGTCTCCAGAAACGGCATTCAAGGAGCCAGGACCTTTTCTCCCTACACTCTCCATTGAGTTGTCCTCAAAACCAATATACATCCTGCTATATCTCCCACATGGAAAGTGCCAGGAGGGAGAAGTGGGGATTATGTTTAGACTTTCTCGGAACTGCTTCAAATCAACTAGATACCTTTGTGCTGTAAATCTCCCAACAGCCAAACGCAAAAGTAGCAAACATCTCGCTGTATGTCCCACATCCAAAGTGCCAAGAGAGAGCTTGCTCTCCCTGTCTTTGAGTAGTGTTTTCACTGTCCCGGTTACCTCTTGGCTAACATTCTCTTCAGAGCTGCAGTGAAACCAGGAACCACGTGGAGAAGGCACCCACACTGAAAGTGCCTGGAGGGAACATTGGGGCTTCTTCTCAGTGTCTCTGACATAGGGTTTCACTGTCCCGGGAAAGTCTCTGCTAACACCCTGCAGAGCGCTGTGCCCAATATACAGAAACGTCTTGCGGTATCTCCTACAGGGAAAGTGCCAGGAGGGAATTGTGGAGCTTGTTCTCAGTGTCTCTGAGAATTGCTCTGATTATCTGTGTGACCTCTTTGCTAAGACTCTCCAGAGAGCCGTCCTCAAAACAAACACACATCTTGACATATCTCCCACATTGATCGCAGTGTCTCCAGAAACGGCATTCAAGGAGCCAGGACCTTTTCTGCCTACACTCTCCATTGAGTTGTCCTCAAAACCAATATACATCCTGCTATATCTCCCACATGGAAAGTGCCAGGAGGGAGAAGTGGGGATTATGTTTAGACTTTCTCGGAACTGCTTCAAATCAACTAGATATCTTTGTGCTGTAACTCTCCCAACAGCCAAACGCAAAAGCAGCAAACATCTCGCTGTATGTCCCACATCCAAAGTGCCAAGAGAGAGCTTGCTCTCCCTGTCTTTGAGTAGTGTTTTCACTGTCCCGGTTACCTCTTGGCTAACATTCTCTTCAGAGCTGCAGTGAAACCAGGAACCACGTGGAGAAGGCACCCACACTGAAAGTGCCTGGAGGGAACATTGGGGCTTCTTCTCAGTGTCTCTGACATAGGGTTTCACTGTCCCGGGAAAGTCTCTGCTAACACCCTGCAGAGCGCTGTGCCCAATATACAGAAACGTCTTGCGGTATCTCCTACAGGGAAATTGCCAGGAGGGAATTGTGGAGCTTGTTCTCAGTGTCTCTGAGAATTGCTCTGATTATCTGTGTGACCTCTTTGCTAAGACTCTCCAGAGAGCCGTCCTCAAAACAAACACACATCTTGACATATCTCCCACATTGATCGCAGTGTCTCCAGAAACGGCATTCAAGGAGCCAGGACCTTTTCTCCCTACACTGTCCATTGAGTTGTCCTCAAAACCAATATACATCCTGCTATATCTCCCACATGGAAAGTGCCAGGAGGGAGAAGTGGGGATTATGTTTAGACTTTCTCGGAACTGCTTCAAATCAACTAGATACCTTTGTGCTGTAAATCTCCCAACAGCCAAACGCAAAAGCAGCAAACCTCTCGCTGTATGTCCCACATCCAAAGTTCCAAGAGAGAGCTTGCTCTCCCTGTCTTTGAGTACTGTTTTCACTGTCCCGGTTACCTCTTGGCTAACATTCTCTTCAGAGCCGCAGTGAAACCAGGAACCACGTGGAGAAGGCACCCACACTGAAAGTGCCTGGAGGGAACATTGGGGCTTCCTCTCAGTGTCTCTGACATAGGGTTTCACTGTCCCGGGAAAGTCTCTGCTAACACCCTGCAGAGCGCTGTGCCCAATGTACAGAAACGTCTTGCGGTATCTCCTACAGGGAAAGTGCCAGGAGGGAATTGTGGAGCTTGTTCTCAGTGTCTCTGAGAATTGCTCTGATTATCTGTGTGACCTCTTTGCTAAGACTCTCCAGAGAGCCGTCCTCAAAACAAACACACATCTTGACATATCTCCCACATTGATCGCAGTGTCTCCAGAAACGGCATTCAAGGAGCCAGGACCTTTTCTCCCTACACTCTCCATTGAGTTGTCCTCAAAACCAATATACATCCTGCTATATCTCCCACATGGAAAGTGCCAGGAGGGAGAAGTGGGGATTATGTTTAGACTTTCTCGGAACTGCTTCAAATCAACTAGATATCTTTGTGCTGTAAATCTCCCAACAGCCAAACGCAAAAGCAGCAAACATCTCGCTGTATGTCCCACATCCAAAGTGCCAAGAGAGAGCTTGCTCTCCCTGTCTTTGAGTACTGTTTTCACTGTCCCGGTTACCTCTTTGCTAACATTCTCTTCAGAGCTGCAGTGAAACCAGGAACCACGTGGAGAAGGCACCCACACTGAAAGTGCCTGGAGGGAACATTGGGGCTTCTTCTCAGTGTCTCTGACATAGGGTTTCACTGTCCCGGGAAAGTCTCTGCTAACACCCTGCAGAGCGCTGTGCCCAATGTACAGAAACGTCTTGCGGTATCTCCTACAGGGAAAGGGCCAGGAGGGAATTGTGGAGCTTGTTCTCAGTGTCTCTGAGAATTGCTCTGATTATCTGTGTGACCTCTTTGCTAAGACTCTCCAGAGAGCCGTCCTCAAAACAAACACACATCTTGACATATTTCCCACATTGATCGCAGTGTCTCCAGAAACGGCATTCAAGGAGCCAGGACCTTTTCTCCCTACACTCTCCATTGAGTTGTCCTCAAAACCAATATACATCCTGCTATATCTTCCACATGGAACGTGCCAGGAGGGAGAAGTGGGGATTATGTTTAGACTTTCTCGGAACTGCTTCAAATCAACTAGATATCTTGTGCTGTAAATCTCCCAACAGCCAAACGCAAAAGCAGCAAACATCTCGCTGTATGTCCCACATCCAAAGTGCCAAGAGAGAGCTTGCTCTCCCTGTCTTTGAGTAGTGTTTTCACTGTCCCGGTTACCTCTTGGCTAACATTCTCTTCAGAGCTGCAGTGAAACCAGGAACCACGTGGAGAAGGCACCCACACTGAAAGTGCCTGGAGGGAACATTGGGGCTTCTTCTCAGTGTCTCTGACATAGGGTTTCACTGTCCCGGGAAAGTCTCTGCTAACACCCTGCAGAGCGCTGTGCCCAATATACAGAAACGTCTTGCGGTATCTCCTACAGGGAAAGTGCCAGGAGGGAATTGTCGAGCTTGTTCTCAGTGTCTCTGAGAATTGCTCTGATTATCTGTGTGACCTCTTTGCTAAGACTCTCCAGAGAGCCGTCCTCAAAACAAACACACATCTTGACATATCTCCCACATTGATCGCAGTGTCTCCAGAAACGGCATTCAAGGAGCCAGGACCTTTTCTCCCTACACTCTCCATTGAGTTGTCCTCAAAACCAATATACATCCTGCTATATCTCCCACATGGAAAGTGCCAGGAGGGAGAAGTGGGGATTATGTTTAGACTTTCTCGGAACTGCTTCAAATCAACTAGATATCTTTGTGCTGTAAATCTCCCAACAGCCAAACGCAAAAGCAGCAAACATCTCGCTGTATGTCCCACATCCAAAGTGCCAAGAGAGAGCTTGCTCTCCCTGTCTTTGAGTACTGTTTTCACTGTCCCGGTTACCTCTTGGCTAACATTCTCTTCAGAGCTGCAGTGAAACCAGGAACCACGTGGAGAAGGCACCCACACTGAAAGTGCCTGGAGGGAACATTGGGGCTTCTTCTCAGTGTCTCTGACATAGGGTTTCACTGTCCCGGGAAAGTCTCTGCTAACACCCTGCAGAGCGCTGTGCCCAATCTACAGAAACGTCTTGCGGTATCTCCTACAGGGAAAGTGCCAGGAGGGAATTGTCGAGCTTGTTCTCAGTGTCTCTGAGAATTGCTCTGATTATCTGTGTGACCTCTTTGCTAAGACTCTCCAGAGAGCCGTCCTCAAAACCAACACACATCTTGACATATCTCCCACATTGATCGCAGTGTCTCCAGAAACGGCATTCAAGGAGCCAGGACCTTTTCTCCCTACACTCTCCATTGAGTTGTCCTCAAAACCAATATACATCCTGCTATATCTCCCACATGGAAAGTGCCAGGAGGGAGAAGTGGCGATTATGTTTAGACTTTCTCGGAACTGCTTCAAATCAACTAGATACCTTTGTGCTGTAAATCTCCCAACAGCCAAACGCAAAAGCAGCAAACATCTCGCTGTATGTCCCACATCCAAAGTGCCAAGAGAGAGCTTGCTCTCCCTGTCTTTGAGTAGTGTTTTCACTGTCCCGGTTACCTCTTGGCTAACATTCTCTTCAGAGCTGCAGTGAAACCAGGAACCACGTGGAGAAGGCACCCACACTGAAAGTGCCTGGAGGGAACATTGGGGCTTCTTCTCAGTGTCTCTGACATAGGGTTTCACTGTCCCGGGAAAGTCTCTGCTAACACCCTGCAGAGCGCTGTGCCCACTATACAGAAACGTCTTGCGGTATCTCCTACAGGGAAAGTGCCAGGAGGGAATTGTGGAGCTTGTTCTCAGTGTCTCTGAGAATTGCTCTGATTATCTGTGTGACCTCTTTGCTAAGACTCTCCAGAGAGCCGTCCTCAAAACAAACACACATCTTGACATATCTCCCACATTGATCGCAGTGTCTCCAGAAACGGCATTCAAGGAGCCAGGACCTTTTCTCCCTACACTCTCCATTGAGTTGTCCTCAAAACCAATATACATCCTGCTATATCTCCCACATGGAAAGTGCCAGGAGGGAGAAGTGGGGATTATGTTTAGACTTTCTCGGAACTGCTTCAAATCAACTAGATATCTTTGTGCTGTAAATCTCCCAACAGCCAAACGCAAAAGCAGCAAACATCTCGCTGTATGTCCCACATCCAAAGTGCCAAGAGAGAGCTTGCTCTCTCTTTCTTTGAGTACTGTTTTCACTGTCCCGGTTACCTCTTGGCTAACATTCTCTTCAGAGCTGCAGTGAAACCAGGAACCACGTGGAGAAGGCACCCACACTGAAAGTGCCTGGAGGGAACATTGGGGCTTCTTCTCAGTGTCTCTGACATAGGGTTTCACTGTCCCGGGAAAGTCTCTGCTAACACCCTGCAGAGCGCTGTGCCCACTATACAGAAACGTCTTGCGGTATCTCCTACAGGGAAAGTGCCAGGAGGGAATTGTGGAGCTTGTTCTCAGTGTCTCTGAGAATTGCTCTGATTATCTGTGTGACCTCTTTGCTAAGACTCTCCAGAGAGCCGTCCTCAAAACAAACACACATCTTGACATATCTCCCACATTGATCGCAGTGTCTCCAGAAACGGCATTCAAGGAGCCAGGACCTTTTCTCCCTACACTCTCCATTGAGTTGTCCTCAAAACCAATATACATCCTGCTATATCTCCCACATGGAAAGTGCCAGGAGGGAGAAGTGGGGATTATGTTTAGACTTTCTCGGAACTGCTTCAAATCAACTAGATATCTTTGTGCTGTAAATCTCCCAACAGCCAAACGCAAAAGCAGCAAACATCTCGCTGTACGTCCCAAATCCAAAGTGCCAAGAGAGAGCTTGCTCTCCCTGTCTTTGAGTACTGTTTTCACTGTCCCGGTTACCTCTTGGCTAACATTCTCTTCAGAGCTGCAGTGAAACCAGGAACCACGTGGAGAAGGCACCCACACTGAAAGTGCCTGGAGGGAACATTGGGGCTTCTTCTCAGTGTCTCTGACATAGGGTTTCACTGTCCCGGGAAAGTCTCTGCTAACACCCTGCAGAGCGCTGTGCCCAATATACAGAAACGTCTTGCGGTATCTCCTACAGGGAAAGTGCCAGGAGGGAATTGTGGAGCTTGTTCTCAGTGTCTCTGGGAATTGCTCTGATTATCTGTGTGACCTCTTTGCTAAGACTCTCCAGAGAGCCGTCCTCAAAACAAACACACATCTTGACATATCTCCCACAGTGATCGCAGTGTCTCCAGAAACGGCATTCAAGGAGCCAGGACCTTTTCTCCCTACACTCTCCATTGAGTTGTCCTCAAAACCAATATACATCCTGCTATATCTCCCACATGGAAAGTGCCAGGAGGGAGAAGTGGGGATTATGTTTAGACTTTCTCGGAACTGCTTCAAATCAACTAGATATCTTTGTGCTGTAAATCTCCCAACAGCCAAACGCAAAAGCAGCAAACATCTCGCTGTATGTCCCACATCCAAAGTGCCAAGAGAGAGCTTGCTCTCCCTGTCTTTGAGTACTGTTTTCACTGTCCCGGTTACCTCTTGGCTAACATTCTCTTCAGAGCTGCAGTGAAACCAGGAACCACGTGGAGAAGGCACCCACACTGAAAGTGCCTGGAGGGAACATTGGGGCTTCTTCTCAGTGTCTCTGACATAGGGTTTCACTGTCCCAGGAAAGTCTCTGCTAACACCGTGCAGAGCGCTGTGCCCAATATACAGAAACGTCTTGCGGTATCTCCTACAGGGAAAGTGCCAGGAGGGAATTGTGGAGCTTGTTCTCAGTGTCTCTGAGAATTGCTCTGATTATCTGTGTGACCTCTTTGCTAAGACTCTCCAGAGAGCCGTCCTCAAAACCAACACACATCTTGACATATCTCCCACATTGATCGCAGTGTCTCCAGAAACGGCATTCAAGGAGCCAGGACCTTTTCTCCCTACACTCTCCATTGAGTTGTCCTCAAAACCAATATACATCCTGCTATATCTTCCACATGGAAAGTGCCAGGAGGGAGAAGTGGGGATTATGTTTAGACTTTCTCGGAACTGCTTCAAATAAACTAGATATCTTTGTGCTGTAACTCTCCCAACAGCCAAACGCAAAAGCAGCAAACATCTCGCTGTATGTCCCACATCCAAAGTGCCAAGAGAGAGCTTGCTCTCCCTGTCTTTGAGTACTGTTTTCACTGTCCCGGTTACCTCTTGGCTAACATTCTCTTCAGAGCTGCAGTGAAACCAGGAACCACGTGGAGAAGGCACCCACACTGAAAGTGCCTGGAGGGAACATTGGGGCTTCTTCTCAGTGTCTCTGACATAGGGTTTCACTGTCCCGGGAAAGTCTCTGCTAACACCGTGCAGAGCGCTGTGCCCAATATACAGAAACGTCTTGCGGTATCTCCTACAGGGAAAGTGCCAGGAGGGAATTGTCGAGCTTGTTCTCAGTGTCTCTGAGAATTGCTCTGATTATCTGTGTGACCTCTTTGCTAAGACTCTCCAGAGAGCCGTCCTCAAAACCAACACACATCTTGACATATCTCCCACAGTGATCGCAGTGTCTCCAGAAACGGCATTCAAGGAGCCAGGACCTTTTCTCCCTACACTCTCCATTGAGTTGTCCTCAAAACCAATATACATCCTGCTATATCTCCCACATGGAAAGTGCCAGGAGGGAGAAGTGGGGATTATGTTTAGACTTTCTCGGAACTGCTTCAAATAAACTAGATATCTTTGTGCTGTAAATCTCCCAACAGCCAAACGCAAAAGCAGCAAACATCTCGCTGTATGTCCCACATCCAAAGTGCCAAGAGAGAGCTTGCTCTCCCTGTCTTTGAGTAGTGTTTTCACTGTCCCGGTTACCTCTTGGCTAACATTCTCTTCAGAGCTGCAGTGAAACCAGGAACCACGTGGAGAAGGCACCCACACTGAAAGTGCCTGGAGGGAACATTGGGGCTTCTTCTCAGTGTCTCTGACATAGGGTTTCACTGTCCCGGGAAAGTCTCTGCTAACACCCTGCAGAGCGCTGTGCCCAATATACAGAAACGTGTTGCGGTATCTCCTACAGGGAAATTGCCAGGAGGGAATTGTGGAGCTTGTTCTCAGTGTCTCTGAGAATTGCTCTGATTATCTGTGTGACCTCTTTGCTAAGACTCTCCAGAGAGCCGTCCTCAAAACAAACACACATCTTGACATATCTCCCACATTGATCGCAGTGTCTCCAGAAACGGCATTCAAGGAGCCAGGACCTTTTCTCCCTACACTCTCCATTGAGTTGTCCTCAAAACCAATATACATCCTGCTATATCTCCCACATGGAACGTGCCAGGAGGGAGAAGTGGGGATTATGTTTAGACTTTCTCGGAACTGCTTCAAATCAACTAGATATCTTGTGCTGTAAATCTCCCAACAGCCAAACGCAAAAGCAGCAAACATCTCGCTGTATGTCCCACATCCAAAGTGCCAAGAGAGAGCTTGCTCTCCCTGTCTTTGAGTAGTGTTTTCACTGTCCCGGTTACCTCTTGGCTAACATTCTCTTCAGAGCTGCAGTGAAACCAGGAACCACGTGGAGAAGGCACCCACACTGAAAGTGCCTGGAGGGAACATTGGGGCTTCTTCTCAGTGTCTCTGACATAGGGTTTCACTGTCCCGGGAAAGTCTCTGCTAACACCGTGCAGAGCGCTGTGCCCAATATACAGAAACGTCTTGCGGTATCTCCTACAGGGAAAGTGCCAGGAGGGAATTGTCGAGCTTGTTCTCAGTGTCTCTGAGAATTGCTCTGATTATCTGTGTGACCTCTTTGCTAAGACTCTCCAGAGAGCCGTCCTCAAAACAAACACACATCTTGACATATCTCCCACATTGATCGCAGTGTCTCCAGAAACGGCATTCAAGGAGCCAGGACCTTTTCTCCCTACACTCTCCATTGAGTTGTCCTCAAAACCAATATACATCCTGCTATATCTCCCACATGGAAAGTGCCAGGAGGGAGAAGTGGGGATTATGTTTAGACTTTCTCGGAACTGCTTCAAATCAACTAGATATCTTTGTGCTGTAAATCTCCCAACAGCCAAACGCAAAAGCAGCAAACATCTCGCTGTATGTCCCACATCCAAAGTGCCAAGAGAGAGCTTGCTCTCCCTGTCTTTGAGTACTGTTTTCACTGTCCCGGTTACCTCTTGGCTAACATTCTCTTCAGAGCTGCAGTGAAACCAGGAACCACGTGGAGAAGGCACCCACACTGAAAGTGCCTGGAGGGAACATTGGGGCTTCTTCTCAGTGTCTCTGACATAGGGTTTCACTGTCCCGGGAAAGTCTCTGCTAACACCCTGCAGAGCGCTGTGCCCAATATACAGAAACGTGTTGCGGTATCTCCTACAGGGAAATTGCCAGGAGGGAATTGTCGAGCTTGTTCTCAGTGTCTCTCAGAATTGCTCTGATTATCTGTGTGACCTCTTTGCTAAGACTCTCCAGAGAGCCGTCCTCAAAACAAACACACATCTTGACATATCTCCCACATTGATCGCAGTGTCTCCAGAAACGGCATTCAAGGAGCCAGGACCTTTTCTCCCTACACTCTCCATTGAGTTGTCCTCAAAACCAATATACATCCTGCTATATCTTCCACATGGAACGTGCCAGGAGGGAGAAGTGGGGATTATGTTTAGACTTTCTTGGAACTGCTTCAAATCAACTAGATGTCTTGTGCTGTAAATCTCCCAACAGCCAAACGCAAAAGCAGCAAACATCTCGCTGTATGTCCCACATCCAAAGTGCCAAGAGAGAGCTTGCTCTCCCTGTCTTTGAGTAGTGTTTTCACTGTCCCGGTTACCTCTTGGCTAACATTCTCTTCAGAGCTGCAGTGAAACCAGGAACCACGTGGAGAAGGCACCCACACTGAAAGTGCCTGGAGGGAACATTGGGGCTTCTTCTCAGTGTCTCTGACATAGGGTTTCACTGTCCCGGGAAAGTCTCTGCTAACACCCTGCAGAGCGCTGTGCCCAATATACAGAAACGTGTTGCGGTATCTCCTACAGGGAAATTGCCAGGAGGGAATTGTGGAGCTTGTTCTCAGTGTCTCTGAGAATTGCTCTGATTATCTGTGTGACCTCTTTGCTAAGACTCTCCAGAGAGCCGTCCTCAAAACAAACACACATCTTGACATATCTCCCACATTGATCGCAGTGTCTCCAGAAACGGCATTCAAGGAGCCAGGACCTTTTCTCCCTACACTCTCCATTGAGTTGTCCTCAAAACCAATATACATCCTGCTATATCTCCCACATGGAACGTGCCAGGAGGGAGAAGTGGGGATTATGTTTAGACTTTCTCGGAACTGCTTCAAATCAACTAGATATCTTGTGCTGTAAATCTCCCAACAGCCAAACGCAAAAGCAGCAAACATCTCGCTGTATGTCCCACATCCAAAGTGCCAAGAGAGAGCTTGCTCTCCCTGTCTTTGAGTACTGTTTTCACTGTCCCGGTTACCTCTTGGCTAACATTCTCTTCAGAGCTGCAGTGAAACCAGGAACCACGTGGAGAAGGCACCCACACTGAAAGTGCCTGGAGGGAACATTGGGGCTTCTTCTCAGTGTCTCTGACATAGGGTTTCACTGTCCCGGGAAAGTCTCTGCTAACACCCTGCAGAGCGCTGTGCCCAATGTACAGAAACGTCTTGCGGTATCTCCTACAGGGAAAGTGCCAGGAGGGAATTGTCGAGCTTGTTCTCAGTGTCTCTGAGAATTGCTCTGATTATCTGTGTGACCTCTTTGCTAAGACTCTCCAGAGAGCCGTCCTCAAAACAAACACACATCTTGACATATCTCCCACATTGATCGCAGTGTCTCCAGAAACGGCATTCAAGGAGCCAGGACCTTTTCTCCCTACACTCTCCATTGAGTTGTCCTCAAAACCAATATACATCCTGCTATATCTCCCACATGGAAAGTGCCAGGAGGGAGAAGTGGGGATTATGTTTAGACTTTCTCGGAACAGCTTCAAATCAACTAGATATCTTTGTGCTGTAAATCTCCCAACAGCCAAACGCAAAAGCAGCAAACCTCTCGCTGTATGTCCCACATCCAAAGTGCCAAGAGAGAGCTTGCTCTCCCTGTCTTTGAGTACTGTTTTCACTGTCCCGGTTACCTCTTGGCTAACATTCTCTTCAGAGCTGCAGTGAAACCAGGAACCACGTGGAGAAGGCACCCACACTGAAAGTGCCTGGAGGGAACATTGGGGCTTCTTCTCAGTGTCTCTGACATAGGGTTTCACTGTCCCGGGAAAGTCTCTGCTAACACCCTGCAGAGCGCTGTGCCCAATATACAGAAACGTCTTGCGGTATCTCCTACAGGGAAAGTGCCAGGAGGGAATTGTGGAGCTTGTTCTCAGTGTCTCTGAGAATTGCTCTGATTATCTGTGTGACCTCTTTGCTAAGACTCTCCAGAGAGCCGTCCTCAAAACAAACACACATCTTGACATATCTCCCACATTGATCGCAGTGTCTCCAGAAACGGCATTCAAGGAGCCAGGACCTTTTCTCCCTACACTCTCCATTGAGTTGTCCTCAAAACCAATATACATCCTGCTATATCTCCCACATGGAAAGTGCCAGGAGGGAGAAGTGGGGATTATGTTTAGACTTTCTCGGAACTGCTTCAAATCAACTAGATATCTTGTGCTGTAACTCTCCCAACAGCCAAACGCAAAAGCAGCAAACATCTCGCTGTATGTCCCACATCCAAAGTGCCAAGAGAGAGCTTGCTCTCCCTGTCTTTGAGTACTGTTTTCACTGTCCCGGTTACCTCTTGGCTAACATTCTCTTCAGAGCTGCAGTGAAACCAGGAACCACGTGGAGAAGGCACCCACACTGAAAGTGCCTGGAGGGAACATTGGGGCTTCTTCTCAGTGTCTCTGACGTAGGGTTTCACTGTCCCAGGAAAGTCTCTGCTAACACCCTGCAGAGCGCTGTGCCCACTATACAGAAACGTCTTGCGGTATCTCCTACAGGGAAAGTGCCAGGAGGGAATTGTCGAGCTTGTTCTCAGTGTCTCTGAGAATTGCTCTGATTATCTGTGTGACCTCTTTGCTAAGACTCTCCAGAGAGCCGTCCTCAAAACAAACACACATCTTGACATATCTCCCACATTGATCGCAGTGTCTCCAGAAACGGCATTCAAGGAGCCAGGACCTTTTCTCCCTACACTCTCCATTGAGTTGTCCTCAAAACCAATATACATCCTGCTATATCTCCCACATGGAAAGTGCCAGGAGGGAGAAGTGGGGATTATGTTTAGACTTTCTCGGAACAGCTTCAAATCAACTAGATATCTTTGTGCTGTAAATCTCCCAACAGCCAAACGCAAAAGCAGCAAACATCTCGCTGTATGTCCCACATCCAAAGTGCCAAGAGAGAGCTTGCTCTCCCTGTCTTTGAGTACTGTTTTCACTGTCCCGGTTACCTCTTGGCTAACATTCTCTTCAGAGCTGCAGTGAAACCAGGAACCACGTGGAGAAGGCACCCACACTGAAAGTGCCTGGAGGGAACATTGGGGCTTCTTCTCAGTGTCTCTGACATAGGGTTTCACTGTCCCGGGAAAGTCTCTGCTAACACCGTGCAGAGCGCTGTGCCCAATATACAGAAACGTCTTGCGGTATCTCCTACAGGGAAAGTGCCAGGAGGGAATTGTGGAGCTTGTTCTCAGTGTCTCTGAGAATTGCTCTGATTATCTGTGTGACCTCTTTGCTAAGACTCTCCAGAGAGCCGTCCTCAAAACAAACACACATCTTGACATATCTCCCACATTGATCGCAGTGTCTCCAGAAACGGCATTCAAGGAGCCAGGACCTTTTCTCCCTACACTCTCCATTGAGTTGTCCTCAAAACCAATATACATCCTGCTATATCTCCCACATAGAAAGTGCCAGGAGGGAGAAGTGGGGATTATGTTTAGACTTTCTCGGAACAGCTTCAAATAAACTAGATATCTTTGTGCTGTAAATCTCCCAACAGCCAAACGCAAAAGCAGCAAACATCTCGCTGTATGTCCCACATCCAAAGTGCCAAGAGAGAGCTTGCTCTCCCTGTCTTTGAGTACTGTTTTCACTGTCCCGGTTACCTCTTGGCTAACATTCTCTTCAGAGCTGCAGTGAAACCAGGAACCACGTGGAGAAGGCACCCACACTGAAAGTGCCTGGAGGGAACATTGGGGCTTCTTCTCAGTGTCTCTGACATAGGGTTTCACTGTCCCGGGAAAGTCTCTGCTAACACCCTGCAGAGCGCTGTGCCCAATATACAGAAACGTCTTGCGGTATCTCCTACAGGGAAAGTGCCAGGAGGGAATTGTGGAGCTTGTTCTCAGTGTCTCTGAGAATTGCTCTGATTATCTGTGTGACCTCTTTGCTAAGACTCTCCAGAGAGCCGTCCTCAAAACAAACACACATCTTGACATATCTCCCACATTGATCGCAGTGTCTCCAGAAACGGCATTCAAGGAGCCAGGACCTTTTCTCCCTACACTCTCCATTGAGTTGTCCTCAAAACCAATATACATCCTGCTATATCTCCCACATGGAAAGTGCCAGGAGGGAGAAGTGGGGATTATGTTTAGACTTTCTCGGAACTGCTTCAAATCAACTAGATATCTTGTGCTGTAACTCTCCCAACAGCCAAACGCAAAAGCAGCAAACCTCTCGCTGTATGTCCCACATCCAAAGTGCCAAGAGAGAGCTTGCTCTCCCTGTCTTTGAGTACTGTTTTCACTGTCCCGGTTACCTCTTGGCTAACATTCTCTTCAGAGCTGCAGTGAAACCAGGAACCACGTGGAGAAGGCACCCACACTGAAAGTGCCTGGAGGGAACATTGGGGCTTCTTCTCAGTGTCTCTGACATAGGGTTTCACTGTCCCGGGAAAGTCTCTGCTAACACCCTGCAGAGCGCTGTGCCCAATATACAGAAACGTCTTGCGGTATCTCCTACAGGGAAAGTGCCAGGAGGGAATTGTGGAGCTTGTTCTCAGTGTCTCTGAGAATTGCTCTGATTATCTGTGTGACCTCTTTGCTAAGACTCTCCAGAGAGCCGTCCTCAAAACAAACACACATCTTGACATATCTCCCACATTGATCGCAGTGTCTCCAGAAACGGCATTCAAGGAGCCAGGACCTTTTCTCCCTACACTCTCCATTGAGTTGTCCTCAAAACCAATATACATCCTGCTATATCTCCCACATGGAAAGTGCCAGGAGGGAGAAGTGGGGATTATGTTTAGACTTTCTCGGAACTGCTTCAAATCAACTAGATATCTTGTGCTGTAACTCTCCCAACAGCCAAACGCAAAAGCAGCAAACATCTCGCTGTATGTCCCACATCCAAAGTGCCAAGAGAGAGCTTGCTCTCCCTGTCTTTGAGTACTGTTTTCACTGTCCCGGTTACCTCTTGGCTAACATTCTCTTCAGAGCTGCAGTGAAACCAGGAACCACGTGGAGAAGGCACCCACACTGAAAGTGCCTGGAGGGAACATTGGGGCTTCTTCTCAGTGTCTCTGACGTAGGGTTTCACTGTCCCAGGAAAGTCTCTGCTAACACCCTGCAGAGCGCTGTGCCCACTATACAGAAACGTCTTGCGGTATCTCCTACAGGGAAAGTGCCAGGAGGGAATTGTCGAGCTTGTTCTCAGTGTCTCTGAGAATTGCTCTGATTATCTGTGTGACCTCTTTGCTAAGACTCTCCAGAGAGCCGTCCTCAAAACAAACACACATCTTGACATATCTCCCACATTGATCGCAGTGTCTCCAGAAACGGCATTCAAGGAGCCAGGACCTTTTCTCCCTACACTCTCCATTGAGTTGTCCTCAAAACCAATATACATCCTGCTATATCTCCCACATGGAAAGTGCCAGGAGGGAGAAGTGGGGATTATGTTTAGACTTTCTCGGAACAGCTTCAAATCAACTAGATATCTTTGTGCTGTAAATCTCCCAACAGCCAAACGCAAAAGCAGCAAACATCTCGCTGTATGTCCCACATCCAAAGTGCCAAGAGAGAGCTTGCTCTCCCTGTCTTTGAGTACTGTTTTCACTGTCCCGGTTACCTCTTGGCTAACATTCTCTTCAGAGCTGCAGTGAAACCAGGAACCACGTGGAGAAGGCACCCACACTGAAAGTGCCTGGAGGGAACATTGGGGCTTCTTCTCAGTGTCTCTGACATAGGGTTTCACTGTCCCGGGAAAGTCTCTGCTAACACCGTGCAGAGCGCTGTGCCCAATATACAGAAACGTCTTGCGGTATCTCCTACAGGGAAAGTGCCAGGAGGGAATTGTGGAGCTTGTTCTCAGTGTCTCTGAGAATTGCTCTGATTATCTGTGTGACCTCTTTGCTAAGACTCTCCAGAGAGCCGTCCTCAAAACAAACACACATCTTGACATATCTCCCACATTGATCGCAGTGTCTCCAGAAACGGCATTCAAGGAGCCAGGACCTTTTCTCCCTACACTCTCCATTGAGTTGTCCTCAAAACCAATATACATCCTGCTATATCTCCCACATGGAAAGTGCCAGGAGGGAGAAGTGGGGATTATGTTTAGACTTTCTCGGAACAGCTTCAAATAAACTAGATATCTTTGTGCTGTAAATCTCCCAACAGCCAAACGCAAAAGCAGCAAACATCTCGCTGTATGTCCCACATCCAAAGTGCCAAGAGAGAGCTTGCTCTCCCTGTCTTTGAGTACTGTTTTCACTGTCCCGGTTACCTCTTGGCTAACATTCTCTTCAGAGCTGCAGTGAAACCAGGAACCACGTGGAGAAGGCACCCACACTGAAAGTGCCTGGAGGGAACATTGGGGCTTCTTCTCAGTGTCTCTGACGTAGGGTTTCACTGTCCCGGGAAAGTCTCTGCTAACACCCTGCAGAGCGCTGTGCCCACTATACAGAAACGTCTTGCGGTATCTCCTACAGGGAAAGTGCCAGGAGGGAATTGTCGAGCTTGTTCTCAGTGTCTCTGAGAATTGCTCTGATTATCTGTGTGACCTCTTTGCTAAGACTCTCCAGAGAGCCGTCCTCAAAACAAACACACATCTTGACATATCTCCCACATTGATCGCAGTGTCTCCAGAAACGGCATTCAAGGAGCCAGGACCTTTTCTCCCTACACTCTCCATTGAGTTGTCCTCAAAACCAATATACATCCTGCTATATCTCCCACATGGAAAGTGCCAGGAGGGAGAAGTGGGGATTATGTTTAGACTTTCTCGGAACAGCTTCAAATCAACTAGATATCTTTGTGCTGTAAATCTCCCAACAGCCAAACGCAAAAGCAGCAAACATCTCGCTGTATGTCCCACATCCAAAGTGCCAAGAGAGAGCTTGCTCTCCCTGTCTTTGAGTACTGTTTTCACTGTCCCGGTTACCTCTTGGCTAACATTCTCTTCAGAGCTGCAGTGAAACCAGGAACCACGTGGAGAAGGCACCCACACTGAAAGTGCCTGGAGGGAACATTGGGGCTTCTTCTCAGTGTCTCTGACATAGGGTTTCACTGTCCCGGGAAAGTCTCTGCTAACACCGTGCAGAGCGCTGTGCCCAATGTACAGAAACGTCTTGCGGTATCTCCTACAGGGAAAGTGCCAGGAGGGAATTGTGGAGCTTGTTCTCAGTGTCTCTGAGAATTGCTCTGATTATCTGTGTGACCTCTTTGCTAAGACTCTCCAGAGAGCCGTCCTCAAAACAAACACACATCTTGACATATCTCCCACATTGATCGCAGTGTCTCCAGAAACGGCATTCAAGGAGCCAGGACCTTTTCTCCCTACACTCTCCATTGAGTTGTCCTCAAAACCAATATACATCCTGCTATATCTCCCACATGGAAAGTGCCAGGAGGGAGAAGTGGGGATTATGTTTAGACTTTCTCGGAACAGCTTCAAATCAACTAGATATCTTTGTGCTGTAAATCTCCCAACAGCCAAACGCAAAAGCAGCAAACATCTCGCTGTATGTCCCACATCCAAAGTGCCAAGAGAGAGCTTGCTCTCCCTGTCTTTGAGTACTGTTTTCACTGTCCCGGTTACCTCTTGGCTAACATTCTCTTCAGAGCTGCAGTGAAACCAGGAACCACGTGGAGAAGGCACCCACACTGAAAGTGCCTGGAGGGAACATTGGGGCTTCTTCTCAGTGTCTCTGACATAGGGTTTCACTGTCCCGGGAAAGTCTCTGCTAACACCCTGCAGAGCGCTGTGCCCAATATACAGAAACGTCTTGCGGTATCTCCTACAGGGAAAGTGCCAGGAGGGAATTGTGGAGCTTGTTCTCAGTGTCTCTGAGAATTGCTCTGATTATCTGTGTGACCTCTTTGCTAAGACTCTCCAGAGAGCCGTCCTCAAAACAAACACACATCTTGACATATCTCCCACATTGATCGCAGTGTCTCCAGAAACGGCATTCAAGGAGCCAGGATCTTTTCTCCCTACACTCTCCATTGAGTTGTCCTCAAAACCAATATACATCCTGCTATATCTCCCACATGGAAAGTGCCAGGAGGGAGAAGTGGGGATTATGTTTAGACTTTCTCGGAACTGCTTCAAATCAACTAGATATCTTGTGCTGTAACTCTCCCAACAGCCAAACGCAAAAGCAGCAAACATCTCGCTGTATGTCCCACATCCAAAGTGCCAAGAGAGAGCTTGCTCTCCCTGTCTTTGAGTACTGTTTTCACTGTCCCGGTTACCTCTTGGCTAACATTCTCTTCAGAGCTGCAGTGAAACCAGGAACCACGTGGAGAAGGCACCCACACTGAAAGTGCCTGGAGGGAACATTGGGGCTTCTTCTCAGTGTCTCTGACATAGGGTTTCACTGTCCCGGGAAAGTCTCTGCTAACACCGTGCAGAGCGCTGTGCCCAATATACAGAAACGTCTTGCGGTATCTCCTACAGGGAAAGTGCCAGGAGGGAATTGTGGAGCTTGTTCTCAGTGTCTCTGAGAATTGCTCTGATTATCTGTGTGACCTCTTTGCTAAGACTCTCCAGAGAGCCGTCCTCAAAACAAACACACATCTTGACATATCTCCCACATTGATCGCAGTGTCTCCAGAAACGGCATTCAAGGAGCCAGGACCTTTTCTCCCTACACTCTCCATTGAGTTGTCCTCAAAACCAATATACATCCTGCTATATCTCCCACATGGAAAGTGCCAGGAGGGAGAAGTGGGGATTATGTTTAGACTTTCTCGGAACTGCTTCAAATCAACTAGATATCTTTGTGCTGTAAATCTCCCAACAGCCAAACGCAAAAGCAGCAAACATCTCGCTGTATGTCCCACATCCAAAGTGCCAAGAGAGAGCTTGCTCTCCCTGTCTTTGAGTAGTGTTTTCACTGTCCCGGTTACCTCTTGGCTAACATTCTCTTCAGAGCTGCAGTGAAACCAGGAACCACGTGGAGAAGGCACCCACACTGAAAGTGCCTGGAGGGAACATTGGGGCTTCTTCTCAGTGTCTCTGACATAGGGTTTCACTGTCCCGGGAAAGTCTCTGCTAACACCCTGCAGAGCGCTGTGCCCACTATACAGAAACGTCTTGCGGTATCTCCTACAGGGAAAGTGCCAGGAGGGAATTGTCGAGCTTGTTCTCAGTGTCTCTGAGAATTGCTCTGATTATCTGTGTGACCTCTTTGCTAAGACTCTCCAGAGAGCCGTCCTCAAAACAAACACACATCTTGACATATCTCCCACATTGATCGCAGTGTCTCCAGAAACGGCATTCAAGGAGCCAGGACCTTTTCTCCCTACACTCTCCATTGAGTTGTCCTCAAAACCAATATACATCCTGCTATATCTCCCACATGGAAAGTGCCAGGAGGGAGAAGTGGGGATTATGTTTAGACTTTCTCGGAACAGCTTCAAATCAACTAGATATCTTTGTGCTGTAAATCTCCCAACAGCCAAACGCAAAAGCAGCAAACATCTCGCTGTATGTCCCACATCCAAAGTGCCAAGAGAGAGCTTGCTCTCCCTGTCTTTGAGTACTGTTTTCACTGTCCCGGTTACCTCTTGGCTAACATTCTCTTCAGAGCTGCAGTGAAACCAGGAACCACGTGGAGAAGGCACCCACACTGAAAGTGCCTGGAGGGAACATTGGGGCTTCTTCTCAGTGTCTCTGACATAGGGTTTCACTGTCCCGGGAAAGTCTCTGCTAACACCCTGCAGAGCGCTGTGCCCAATATACAGAAACGTCTTGCGGTATCTCCTACAGGGAAAGTGCCAGGAGGGAATTGTGGAGCTTGTTCTCAGTGTCTCTGAGAATTGCTCTGATTATCTGTGTGACCTCTTTGCTAAGACTCTCCAGAGAGCCGTCCTCAAAACAAACACACATCTTGACATATCTCCCACATTGATCGCAGTGTCTCCAGAAACGGCATTCAAGGAGCCAGGACCTTTTCTCCCTACACTCTCCATTGAGTTGTCCTCAAAACCAATATACATCCTGCTATATCTCCCACATGGAAAGTGCCAGGAGGGAGAAGTGGGGATTATGTTTAGACTTTCTCGGAACTGCTTCAAATCAACTAGATATCTTGTGCTGTAACTCTCCCAACAGCCAAACGCAAAAGCAGCAAACATCTCGCTGTATGTCCCACATCCAAAGTGCCAAGAGAGAGCTTGCTCTCCCTGTCTTTGAGTACTGTTTTCACTGTCCCGGTTACCTCTTGGCTAACATTCTCTTCAGAGCTGCAGTGAAACCAGGAACCACGTGGAGAAGGCACCCACACTGAAAGTGCCTGGAGGGAACATTGGGGCTTCTTCTCAGTGTCTCTGACATAGGGTTTCACTGTCCCGGGAAAGTCTCTGCTAACACCGTGCAGAGCGCTGTGCCCACTATACAGAAACGTCTTGCGGTATCTCCTACAGGGAAAGTGCCAGGAGGGAATTGTCGAGCTTGTTCTCAGTGTCTCTGAGAATTGCTCTGATTATCTGTGTGACCTCTTTGCTAAGACTCTCCAGAGAGCCGTCCTCAAAACAAACACACATCTTGACATATCTCCCACATTGATCGCAGTGTCTCCAGAAACGGCATTCAAGGAGCCAGGACCTTTTCTCCCTACACTCTCCATTGAGTTGTCCTCAAAACCAATATACATCCTGCTATATCTCCCACATGGAAAGTGCCAGGAGGGAGAAGTGGGGATTATGTTTAGACTTTCTCGGAACTGCTTCAAATCAACTAGATGTCTTGTGCTGTAACTCTCCCAACAGCCAAACGCAAAAGCAGCAAACATCTCGCTGTATGTCCCACATCCAAAGTGCCAAGAGAGAGCTTGCTCTCCCTGTCTTTGAGTACTGTTTTCACTGTCCCGGTTACCTCTTGGCTAACATTCTCTTCAGAGCTGCAGTGAAACCAGGAACCACGTGGAGAAGGCACCCACACTGAAAGTGCCTGGAGGGAACATTGGGGCTTCTTCTCAGTGTCTCTGACATAGGGTTTCACTGTCCCGGGAAAGTCTCTGCTAACACCCTGCAGAGCGCTGTGCCCACTATACAGAAACGTCTTGCGGTATCTCCTACAGGGAAAGTGCCAGGAGGGAATTGTGGAGCTTGTTCTCAGTGTCTCTGAGAATTGCTCTGATTATCTGTGTGACCTCTTTGCTAAGACTCTCCAGAGAGCCGTCCTCAAAACAAACACACATCTTGACATATCTCCCACATTGATCGCAGTGTCTCCAGAAACGGCATTCAAGGAGCCAGGACCTTTTCTCCCTACACTCTCCATTGAGTTGTCCTCAAAACCAATATACATCCTGCTATATCTCCCACATGGAAAGTGCCAGGAGGGAGAAGTGGGGATTATGTTTAGACTTTCTCGGAACTGCTTCAAATCAACTAGATATCTTTGTGCTGTAACTCTCCCAACAGCCAAACGCAAAAGCAGCAAACATCTCGCTCTATGTCCCACATCCAAAGTGCCAAGAGAGAGCTTGCTCTCCCTGTCTTTGAGTACTGTTTTCACTGTCCCGGTTACCTCTTGGCTAACATTCTCTTCAGAGCTGCAGGGAAACCAGGAACCACGTGGAGAAGGCACCCACACTGAAAGTGCCTGGAGGGAACGTTGAGGCTTCTTCTCAGTGTCTCTGACATAGGGTTTCACTGTCCCGGGAAAGTCTCTGCTAACACCCTGCAGAGCGCTGTGCCCAATATACAGAAACGTCTTGCGGTATCTCCTACAGGGAAAGTGCCAGGAGGGAATTGTGGAGCTTGTTCTCAGTGTCTCTGAGAATTGCTCTGATTATCTGTGTGACCTCTTTGCTAAGACTCTCCAGAGAGCCGTCCTCAAAACAAACACACATCTTGACATATCTCCCACATTGATCGCAGTGTCTCCAGAAACGGCATTCAAGGAGCCAGGACCTTTTCTCCCTACACTCTCCATTGAGTTGTCCTCAAAACCAATATACATCCTGCTATATCTCCCACATGGAAAGTGCCAGGAGGGAGAAGTGGGGATTATGTTTAGACTTTCTCGGAACAGCTTCAAATAAACTAGATATCTTTGTGCTGTAAATCTCCCAACAGCCAAACGCAAAAGCAGCAAACATCTCGCTGTATGTCCCACATCCAAAGTGCCAAGAGAGAGCTTGCTCTCCCTGTCTTTGAGTACTGTTTTCACTGTCCCGGTTACCTCTTGGCTAACATTCTCTTCAGAGCTGCAGTGAAACCAGGAACCACGTGGAGAAGGCACCCACACTGAAAGTGCCTGGAGGGAACATTGGGGCTTCTTCTCAGTGTCTCTGACATAGGGTTTCACTGTCCCAGGAAAGTCTCTGCTAACACCCTGCAGAGCGCTGTGTCCACTATACAGAAACGTCTTGCGGTATCTCCTACAGGGACAGTGCCAGGAGGGAATTGTCGAGCTTGTTCTCAGTGTCTCTGAGAATTGCTCTGATTATCTGTGTGACCTCTTTGCTAAGACTCTCCAGAGAGCCGTCCTCAAAACAAACACACATCTTGACATATCTCCCACATTGATCGCAGTGTCTCCAGAAACGGCATTCAAGGAGCCAGGACCTTTTCTCCCTACACTCTCCATTGAGTTGTCCTCAAAACCAATATACATCCTGCTATATCTCCCACATGGAAAGTGCCAGGAGGGAGAAGTGGGGATTATGTTTAGACTTTCTCGGAACAGCTTCAAATCAACTATATATCTTTGTGCTGTAAATCTCCCAACAGCCAAACGCAAAAGCAGCAAACATCTCGCTGTATGTCCCACATCCAAAGTGCCAAGAGAGAGCTTGCTCTCCCTGTCTTTGAGTACTGTTTTCACTGTCCTGGTTACCTCTTGGCTAACATTCTCTTCAGAGCTGCAGTGAAACCAGGAACCACGTGGAGAAGGCACCCACACTGAAAGTGCCTGGAGGGAACATTGGGGCTTCTTCTCAGTGTCTCTGACATAGGGTTTCACTGTCCCGGGAAAGTCTCTGCTAACACCCTGCAGAGCGCTGTGCCCAATATACAGAAACGTCTTGCGGTATCTCCTACAGGGAAAGTGCCAGGAGGGAATTGTGGAGCTTGTTCTCAGTGTCTCTGAGAATTGCTCTGATTATCTGTGTGACCTCTTTGCTAAGACTCTCCAGAGAGCCGTCCTCAAAACAAACACACATCTTGACATATCTCCCACATTGATCGCAGTGTCTCCAGAAACGGCATTCAAGGAGCCAGGACCTTTTCTGCCTACACTCTCCATTGAGTTGTCCTCAAAACCAATATACATCCTGCTATATCTCCCACATGGAAAGTGCCAGGAGGGAGAAGTGGGGATTATGTTTAGACTTTCTCGGAACTGCTTCAAATCAACTAGATATCTTTGTGCTGTAAATCTCCCAACAGCCAAACGCAAAAGCAGCAAACATCTCGCTGTATGTCCCACATCCAAAGTGCCAAGAGAGAGCTTGCTCTCCCTGTCTTTGAGTACTGTTTTCACTGTCCCGGTTACCTCTTGGCTAACATTCTCTTCAGAGCTGCAGTGAAACCAGGAAGCACGTGGAGAAGGCACCCACACTGAAAGTGCCTGGAGGGAACATTGGGGCTTCTTCTCAGTGTCTCTGACATAGGGTTTCACTGTCCCGGGAAAGTCTCTGCTAACACCTTGCAGAGCGCTGTGCCCAATATACAGAAACGTCTTGCGGTATCTCCTACAGGGAAAGCGCCAGGAGGGAATTGTGGAGCTTGTTCTCAGTGTCTCTGAGAATTGCTCTGATTATCTGTGTGACCTCTTTGCTAAGACTCTCCAGAGAGCCGTCCTCAAAACAAACACACATCTTGACATATCTCCCACATTTTTCGCAGTGTCTCCAGAAACGGCATTCAAGGAGCCAGGACCTTTTCTCCCTACACTCTCCATTGAGTTGTCCTCAAAACCAATATACATCCTGCTATATCTCCCACATGGAAAGTGCCAGGAGGGAGAAGTGGGGATTATGTTTAGACTTTCTCGGAACTGCTTCAAATCAACTAGATGTCTTGTGCTGTAACTCTCCCAACAGCCAAACGCAAAAGCAGCAAACATCTCGCTCTATGTCCCACATCCAAAGTGCCAAGAGAGAGCTTGCTCTCCCTGTCTTTGAGTACTGTTTTCACTGTCCCGGTTACCTCTTGGCTAACATTCTCTTCAGAGCTGCAGTGAAACCAGGAACCACGTGGAGAAGGCACCCACACTGAAAGTGCCTGGAGGGAACATTGGGGCTTCTTCTCAGTGTCTCTGACATAGGGTTTCACTGTCCCGGGAAAGTCTCTGCTAACACCCTGCAGAGCGCTGTGCCCACTATACAGAAACGTCTTGCGGTATCTCCTACAGGGAAAGTGCCAGGAGGGAATTGTGGAGCTTGTTCTCAGTGTCTCTGAGAATTGCTCTGATTATCTGTGTGACCTCTTTGCTAAGACTCTCCAGAGAGCCGTCCTCAAAACAAACACACATCTTGACATATCTCCCACAGTGATCGCAGTGTCTCCAGAAACGGCATTCAAGGAGCCAGGACCTTTTCTCCCTACACTCTCCATTGAGTTGTCCTCAAAACCAATATACATCCTGCTATATCTCCCACATGGAAAGTGCCAGGAGGGAGAAGTGGGGATTATGTTTAGACTTTCTCGGAACTGCTTCAAATCAACTAGATATCTTTGTGCTGTAACTCTCCCAACAGCCAAACGCAAAAGCAGCAAACATCTCGCTGTATGTCCCACATCCAAAGTGCCAAGAGAGAGCTTGCTCTCCCTGTCTTTGAGTACTGTTTTCACTGTCCCGGTTACCTCTTGGCTAACATTCTCTTCAGAGCTGCAGGGAAACCAGGAACCACGTGGAGAAGGCACCCACACTGAAAGTGCCTGGAGGGAACGTTGAGGCTTCTTCTCAGTGTCTCTGACATAGGGTTTCACTGTCCCGGGAAAGTCTCTGCTAACACCCTGCAGAGCGCTGTGCCCAATATACAGAAACGTCTTGCGGTATCTCCTACAGGGAAAGTGCCAGGAGGGAATTGTGGAGCTTGTTCTCAGTGTCTCTGAGAATTGCTCTGATTATCTGTGTGACCTCTTTGCTAAGACTCTCCAGAGAGCCGTCCTCAAAACAAACACACATCTTGACATATCTCCCACAGTGATCGCAGTGTCTCCAGAAACGGCATTCAAGGAGCCAGGACCTTTTCTCCCTACACTCTCCATTGAGTTGTCCTCAAAACCAATATACATCCTGCTATATCTCCCACATGGAAAGTGCCAGGAGGGAGAAGTGGGGATTATGTTTAGACTTTCTCGGAACTGCTTCAAATCAACTAGATATCTTTGTGCTGTAACTCTCCCAACAGCCAAACGCAAAAGCAGCAAACATCTCGCTGTATGTCCCACATCCAAAGTGCCAAGAGAGAGCTTGCTCTCCCTGTCTTTTAGTACTGTTTTCACTGTCCCGGTTACCTCTTGGCTAACATTCTCTTCAGAGCTGCAGGGAAACCAGGAACCACGTGGAGAAGGCACCCACACTGAAAGTGCCTGGAGGGAACGTTGAGGCTTCTTCTCAGTGTCTCTGACATAGGGTTTCACTGTCCCGGGAAAGTCTCTGCTAACACCCTGCAGAGCGCTGTGCCCACTATACAGAAACGTCTTGCGGTATCTCCTACAGGGAAAGTGCCAGGAGGGAATTGTCGAGCTTGTTCTCAGTGTCTCTGAGAATTGCTCTGATTATCTGTGTGACCTCTTTGCTAAGACTCTCCAGAGAGCCGTCCTCAAAACAAACACACATCTTGACATATCTCCCACATTGATCGCAGTGTCTCCAGAAACGGCATTCAAGGAGCCAGGACCTTTTCTCCCTACACTCTCCATTGAGTTGTCCTCAAAACCAATATACATCCTGCTATATCTCCCACATGGAAAGTGCCAGGAGGGAGAAGTGGGGATTATGTTTAGACTTTCTCGGAACTGCTTCAAATCAACTAGATATCTTGTGCTGTAACTCTCCCAACAGCCAAACGCAAAAGCAGCAAACATCTCGCTCTATGTCCCACATCCAAAGTGCCAAGAGAGAGCTTGCTCTCCCTGTCTTTGAGTACTGTTTTCACTGTCCCGGTTACCTCTTGGCTAACATTCTCTTCAGAGCTGCAGTGAAACCAGGAAGCACGTGGAGAAGGCACCCACACTGAAAGTGCCTGGAGGGAACATTGGGGCTTCTTCTCAGTGTCTCTGACATAGGGTTTCACTGTCCCGGGAAAGTCTCTGCTAACACCCTGCAGAGCGCTGTGCCCAATATACAGAAACGTCTTGCGGTATCTCCTACAGGGAAAGTGCCAGGAGGGAATTGTGGAGCTTGTTCTCAGTGTCTCTGAGAATTGCTCTGATTATCTGTGTGACCTCTTTGCTAAGACTCTCCAGAGAGCCGTCCTCAAAACAAACACACATCTTGACATATCTCCCACAGTGATCGCAGTGTCTCCAGAAACGGCATTCAAGGAGCCAGGACCTTTTCTCCCTACACTCTCCATTGAGTTGTCCTCAAAACCAATATACATCCTGCTATATCTCCCACATGGAAAGTGCCAGGAGGGAGAAGTGGGGATTATGTTTAGACTTTCTCGGAACTGCTTCAAATCAACTAGATATCTTTGTGCTGTAACTCTCCCAACAGCCAAACGCAAAAGCAGCAAACATCTCGCTGTATGTCCCACATCCAAAGTGCCAAGAGAGAGCTTGCTCTCCCTGTCTTTGAGTACTGTTTTCACTGTCCCGGTTACCTCTTGGCTAACATTCTCTTCAGAGCTGCAGTGAAACCAGGAACCACGTGGAGAAGGCACCCACACTGAAAGTGCCTGGAGGGAACATTGGGGCTTCTTCTCAGTGTCTCTGACATAGGGTTTCACTGTCCCGGGAAAGTCTCTGCTAACACCCTGCAGAGCGCTGTGCCCACTATACAGAAACGTCTTGCGGTATCTCCTACAGGGAAAGTGCCAGGAGGGAATTGTGGAGCTTGTTCTCAGTGTCTCTGAGAATTGCTCTGATTATCTGTGTGACCTCTTTGCTAAGACTCTCCAGAGAGCCGTCCTCAAAACAAACACACATCTTGACATATCTCCCACATTGATCGCAGTGTCTCCAGAAACGGCATTCAAGGAGCCAGGACCTTTTCTCCCTACACTCTCCATTGAGTTGTCCTCAAAACCAATATACATCCTGCTATATCTCCCACATGGAAAGTGCCAGGAGGGAGAAGTGGGGATTATGTTTAGACTTTCTCGGAACTGCTTCAAATCAACTAGATATCTTTGTGCTGTAACTCTCCCAACAGCCAAACGCAAAAGCAGCAAACATCTCGCTCTATGTCCCACATCCAAAGTGCCAAGAGAGAGCTTGCTCTCCCTGTCTTTGAGTACTGTTTTCACTGTCCCGGTTACCTCTTGGCTAACATTCTCTTCAGAGCTGCAGGGAAACCAGGAACCACGTGGAGAAGGCACCCACACTGAAAGTGCCTGGAGGGAACGTTGAGGCTTCTTCTCAGTGTCTCTGACATAGGGTTTCACTGTCCCGGGAAAGTCTCTGCTAACACCCTGCAGAGCGCTGTGCCCAATATACAGAAACGTCTTGCGGTATCTCCTACAGGGAAAGTGCCAGGAGGGAATTGTGGAGCTTGTTCTCAGTGTCTCTGAGAATTGCTCTGATTATCTGTGTGACCTCTTTGCTAAGACTCTCCAGAGAGCCGTCCTCAAAACAAACACACATCTTGACATATCTCCCACAGTGATCGCAGTGTCTCCAGAAACGGCATTCAAGGAGCCAGGACCTTTTCTCCCTACACTCTCCATTGAGTTGTCCTCAAAACCAATATACATCCTGCTATATCTCCCATATGGAAAGTGCCAGGAGGGAGAAGTGGGGATTATGTTTAGACTTTCTCGGAACAGCTTCAAATCAACTAGATATCTTTGTGCTGTAAATCTCCCAACAGCCAAACGCAAAAGCAGCAAACATCTCGCTGTATGTCCCACATCCAAAGTGCCAAGAGAGAGCTTGCTCTCCCTGTCTTTGAGTACTGTTTTCACTGTCCCGGTTACCTCTTGGCTAACATTCTCTTCAGAGCTGCAGTGAAACCAGGAACCACGTGGAGAAGGCACCCACACTGAAAGTGCCTGGAGGGAACATTGGGGCTTCTTCTCAGTGTCTCTGACATAGGGTTTCACTGTCCCGGGAAAGTCTCTGCTAACACCTTGCAGAGCGCTGTGCCCAATATACAGAAACGTCTTGCGGTATCTCCTACAGGGAAAGTGCCAGGAGGGAATTGTGGAGCTTGTTCTCAGTGTCTCTGAGAATTGCTCTGATTATCTGTGTGACCTCTTTGCTAAGACTCTCCAGAGAGCCGTCCTCAAAACAAACACACATCTTGACATATCTCCCACATTGATCGCAGTGTCTCCAGAAACGGCATTCAAGGAGCCAGGACCTTTTCTCCCTACACTCTCCATTGAGTTGTCCTCAAAACCAATATACATCCTGCTATATCTCCCACATGGAAAGTGCCAGGAGGGAGAAGTGGGGATTATGTTTAGACTTTCTCGGAACTGCTTCAAATCAACTAGATATCTTGTGCTGTAACTCTCCCAACAGCCAAACGCAAAAGCAGCAAACATCTCGCTGTATGTCCCACATCCAAAGTGCCAAGAGAGAGCTTGCTCTCCCTGTCTTTGAGTACTGTTTTCACTGTCCCGGTTACCTCTTGGCTAACATTCTCTTCAGAGCTGCAGTGAAACCAGGAACCACGTGGAGAAGGCACCCACACTGAAAGTGCCTGGAGGGAACATTGGGGCTTCTTCTCAGTGTCTCTGACATAGGGTTTCACTGTCCCGGGAAAGTCTCTGCTAACACCCTGCAGAGCGCTGTGCCCAATATACAGAAACGTCTTGCGGTATCTCCTACAGGGAAAGTGCCAGGAGGGAATTGTGGAGCTTGTTCTCAGTGTCTCTGAGAATTGCTCTGATTATCTGTGTGACCTCTTTGCTAAGACTCTCCAGAGAGCCGTCCTCAAAACAAACACACATCTTGACATATCTCCCACATTGATCGCAGTGTCTCCAGAAACGGCATTCAAGGAGCCAGGACCTTTTCTCCCTACACTCTCCATTGAGTTGTCCTCAAAACCAATATACATCCTGCTATATCTCCCACATGGAAAGTGCCAGGAGGGAGAAGTGGGGATTATGTTTAGACTTTCTCGGAACTGCTTCAAATCAACTAGATATCTTTGTGCTGTAACTCTCCCAACAGCCAAACGCAAAAGCAGCAAACATCTCGCTGTATGTCCCACATCCAAAGTGCCAAGAGAGAGCTTGCTCTCCCTGTCTTTGAGTACTGTTTTCACTGTCCCGGTTACCTCTTGGCTAACATTCTCTTCAGAGCTGCAGTGAAACCAGGAAGCACGTGGAGAAGGCACCCACACTGAAAGTGCCTGGAGGGAACATTGGGGCTTCTTCTCAGTGTCTCTGACATAGGGTTTCACTGTCCCGGGAAAGTCTCTGCTAACACCTTGCAGAGCGCTGTGCCCAATGTACAGAAACGTCTTGCGGTATCTCCTACAGGGAAAGTGCCAGGAGGGAATTGTGGAGCTTGTTCTCAGTGTCTCTGAGAATTGCTCTGATTATCTGTGTGACCTCTTTGCTAAGACTCTCCAGAGAGCCGTCCTCAAAACAAACACACATCTTGACATATCTCCCACATTGATCGCAGTGTCTCCAGAAACGGCATTCAAGGAGCCAGGACCTTTTCTCCCTACACTCTCCATTGAGTTGTCCTCAAAACCAATATACATCCTGCTATATCTCCCACATGGAAAGTGCCAGGAGGGAGAAGTGGGGATTATGTTTAGACTTTCTCAGAACTGCTTCAAATCAACTAGATATCTTGTGCTGTAACTCTCCCAACAGCCAAACGCAAAAGCAGCAAACATCTCGCTGTATGTCCCACATCCAAAGTGCCAAGAGAGAGCTTGCTCTCCCTGTCTTTGAGTACTGTTTTCACTGTCCCGGTTACCTCTTGGCTAACATTCTCTTCAGAGCTGCAGTGAAACCAGGAACCACGTGGAGAAGGCACCCACACTGAAAGTGCCTGGAGGGAACATTGGGGCTTCTTCTCAGTGTCTCTGACATAGGGTTTCACTGTCCCGGGAAAGTCTCTGCTAACACCCTGCAGAGCGCTGTGCCCAATATACAGAAACGTCTTGCGGTATCTCCTACAGGGAAAGTGCCAGGAGGGAATTGTGGAGCTTGTTCTCAGTGTCTCTGAGAACTGCTCTGATTATCTGTGTGACCTCTTTGCTAAGACTCTCCAGAGAGCCGTCCTCAAAACAAACACACATCTTGACATATCTCCCACAGTGATCGCAGTGTCTCCAGAAACGGCATTCAAGGAGCCAGGACCTTTTCTCCCTACACTCTCCATTGAGTTGTCCTCAAAACCAATATACATCCTGCTATATCTCCCACATGGAAAGAGCCAGGAGGGAGAAGTGGGGATTATGTTTAGACTTTCTCGGAACTGCTTCAAATCAACTAGATATCTTTGTGCTGTAAATCTCCCAACAGCCAAACGCAAAAGCAGCAAACATCTCGCTGTATGTCCCACATCCAAAGTGCCAAGAGAGAGCTTGCTCTCCCTGTCTTTGAGTACTGTTTTCACTGTCCCGGTTACCTCTTGGCTAACATTCTCTTCAGAGCTGCAGTGAAACCAGGAACCACGTGGAGAAGGCACCCACACTGAAAGTGCCTGGAGGGAACATTGGGGCTTCTTCTCAGTGTCTCTGACATAGGGTTTCACTGTCCCGGGAAAGTCTCTGCTAACACCCTGCAGAGCGCTGTGCCCACTATACAGAAACGTCTTGCGGTATCTCCTACAGGGAAAGTGCCAGGAGGGAATTGTCGAGCTTGTTCTCAGTGTCTCTGAGAATTGCTCTGATTATCTGTGTGACCTCTTTGCTAAGACTCTCCAGAGAGCCGTCCTCAAAACAAACACACATCTTGACATATCTCCCACATTGATCGCAGTGTCTCCAGAAACGGCATTCAAGGAGCCAGGACCTTTTCTCCCTACACTCTCCATTGAGTTGTCCTCAAAACCAATATACATCCTGCTATATCTCCCACATGGAAAGTGCCAGGAGGGAGAAGTGGGGATTATGTTTAGACTTTCTCGGAACTGCTTCAAATCAACTAGATATCTTTGTGCTGTAACTCTCCCAACAGCCAAACGCAAAAGCAGCAAACATCTCGCTGTATGTCCCACATCCAAAGTGCCAAGAGAGAGCTTGCTCTCCCTGTCTTTGAGTACTGTTTTCACTGTCCCGGTTACCTCTTGGCTAACATTCTCTTCAGAGCTGCAGTGAAACCAGGAACCACGTGGAGAAGGCACCCACACTGAAAGTGCCTGGAGGGAACATTGGGGCTTCTTCTCAGTGTCTCTGACATAGGGTTTCACTGTCCCGGGAAAGTCTCTGCTAACACCCTGCAGAGCGCTGTGCCCAATGTACAGAAACGTCTTGCGGTATCTCCTACAGGGAAAGTGCCAGGAGGGAATTGTGGAGCTTGTTCTCAGTGTCTCTGAGAATTGCTCTGATTATCTGTGTGACCTCTTTGCTAAGACTCTCCAGAGAGCCGTCCTCAAAACAAACACACATCTTGACATATCTCCCACATTGATCGCAGTGTCTCCAGAAACGGCATTCAAGGAGCCAGGACCTTTTCTCCCTACACTCTCCATTGAGTTGTCCTCAAAACCAATATACATCCTGCTATATCTCCCACATGGAAAGTGCCAGGAGGGAGAAGTGGGGATTATGTTTAGACTTTCTCGGAACTGCTTCAAATCAACTAGATATCTTTGTGCTGTAACTCTCCCAACAGCCAAACGCAAAAGCAGCAAACATCTCGCTCTATGTCCCACATCCAAAGTGCCAAGAGAGAGCTTGCTCTCCCTGTCTTTGAGTACTGTTTTCACTGTCCCGGTTACCTCTTGGCTAACATTCTCTTCAGAGCTGCAGGGAAACCAGGAACCACGTGGAGAAGGCACCCACACTGAAAGTGCCTGGAGGGAACGTTGAGGCTTCTTCTCAGTGTCTCTGACATAGGGTTTCACTGTCCCGGGAAAGTCTCTGCTAACACCCTGCAGAGCGCTGTGCCCAATATACAGAAACGTCTTGCGGTATCTCCTACAGGGAAAGTGCCAGGAGGGAATTGTGGAGCTTGTTCTCAGTGTCTCTGAGAATTGCTCTGATTATCTGTGTGACCTCTTTGCTAAGACTCTCCAGAGAGCCGTCCTCAAAACAAACACACATCTTGACATATCTCCCACAGTGATCGCAGTGTCTCCAGAAACGGCATTCAAGGAGCCAGGACCTTTTCTCCCTACACTCTCCATTGAGTTGTCCTCAAAACCAATATACATCCTGCTATATCTCCCACATGGAAAGTGCCAGGAGGGAGAAGTGGGGATTATGTTTAGACTTTCTCGGAACTGCTTCAAATCAACTAGATATCTTTGTGCTGTAACTCTCCCAACAGCCAAACGCAAAAGCAGCAAACATCTCGCTGTATGTCCCACATCCAAAGTGCCAAGAGAGAGCTTGCTCTCCCTGTCTTTTAGTACTGTTTTCACTGTCCCGGTTACCTCTTGGCTAACATTCTCTTCAGAGCTGCAGGGAAACCAGGAACCACGTGGAGAAGGCACCCACACTGAAAGTGCCTGGAGGGAACGTTGAGGCTTCTTCTCAGTGTCTCTGACATAGGGTTTCACTGTCCCGGGAAAGTCTCTGCTAACACCCTGCAGAGCGCTGTGCCCACTATACAGAAACGTCTTGCGGTATCTCCTACAGGGAAAGTGCCAGGAGGGAATTGTCGAGCTTGTTCTCAGTGTCTCTGAGAATTGCTCTGATTATCTGTGTGACCTCTTTGCTAAGACTCTCCAGAGAGCCGTCCTCAAAACAAACACACATCTTGACATATCTCCCACAGTGATCGCAGTGTCTCCAGAAACGGCATTCAAGGAGCCAGGACCTTTTCTCCCTACACTCTCCATTGAGTTGTCCTCAAAACCAATATACATCCTGCTATATCTCCCACATGGAAAGTGCCAGGAGGGAGAAGTGGGGATTATGTTTAGACTTTCTCGGAACTGCTTCAAATCAACTAGATATCTTTGTGCTGTAACTCTCCCAACAGCCAAACGCAAAAGCAGCAAACATCTCGCTGTATGTCCCACATCCAAAGTGCCAAGAGAGAGCTTGCTCTCCCTGTCTTTGAGTACTGTTTTCACTGTCCCGGTTACCTCTTGGCTAACATTCTCTTCAGAGCTGCAGTGAAACCAGGAACCACGTGGAGAAGGCACCCACACTGAAAGTGCCTGGAGGGAACATTGGGGCTTCTTCTCAGTGTCTCTGACATAGGGTTTCACTGTCCCGGGAAAGTCTCTGCTAACACCCTGCAGAGCGCTGTGCCCACTATACAGAAACGTCTTGCGGTATCTCCTACAGGGAAAGTGCCAGGAGGGAATTGTGGAGCTTGTTCTCAGTGTCTCTGAGAATTGCTCTGATTATCTGTGTGACCTCTTTGCTAAGACTCTCCAGAGAGCCGTCCTCAAAACAAACACACATCTTGACATATCTCCCACATTGATCGCAGTGTCTCCAGAAACGGCATTCAAGGAGCCAGGACCTTTTCTCCCTACACTCTCCATTGAGTTGTCCTCAAAACCAATATACATCCTGCTATATCTCCCACATGGAAAGTGCCAGGAGGGAGAAGTGGGGATTATGTTTAGACTTTCTCGGAACTGCTTCAAATCAACTAGATATCTTTGTGCTGTAACTCTCCCAACAGCCAAACGCAAAAGCAGCAAACATCTCGCTCTATGTCCCACATCCAAAGTGCCAAGAGAGAGCTTGCTCTCCCTGTCTTTGAGTACTGTTTTCACTGTCCCGGTTACCTCTTGGCTAACATTCTCTTCAGAGCTGCAGGGAAACCAGGAACCACGTGGAGAAGGCACCCACACTGAAAGTGCCTGGAGGGAACGTTGAGGCTTCTTCTCAGTGTCTCTGACATAGGGTTTCACTGTCCCGGGAAAGTCTCTGCTAACACCCTGCAGAGCGCTGTGCCCAATATACAGAAACGTCTTGCGGTATCTCCTACAGGGAAAGTGCCAGGAGGGAATTGTGGAGCTTGTTCTCAGTGTCTCTGAGAATTGCTCTGATTATCTGTGTGACCTCTTTGCTAAGACTCTCCAGAGAGCCGTCCTCAAAACAAACACACATCTTGACATATCTCCCACAGTGATCGCAGTGTCTCCAGAAACGGCATTCAAGGAGCCAGGACCTTTTCTCCCTACACTCTCCATTGAGTTGTCCTCAAAACCAATATACATCCTGCTATATCTCCCATATGGAAAGTGCCAGGAGGGAGAAGTGGGGATTATGTTTAGACTTTCTCGGAACAGCTTCAAATCAACTAGATATCTTTGTGCTGTAAATCTCCCAACAGCCAAACGCAAAAGCAGCAAACATCTCGCTGTATGTCCCACATCCAAAGTGCCAAGAGAGAGCTTGCTCTCCCTGTCTTTGAGTACTGTTTTCACTGTCCCGGTTACCTCTTGGCTAACATTCTCTTCAGAGCTGCAGTGAAACCAGGAACCACGTGGAGAAGGCACCCACACTGAAAGTGCCTGGAGGGAACATTGGGGCTTCTTCTCAGTGTCTCTGACATAGGGTTTCACTGTCCCGGGAAAGTCTCTGCTAACACCTTGCAGAGCGCTGTGCCCAATATACAGAAACGTCTTGCGGTATCTCCTACAGGGAAAGTGCCAGGAGGGAATTGTCGAGCTTGTTCTCAGTGTCTCTGAGAATTGCTCTGATTATCTGTGTGACCTCTTTGCTAAGACTCTCCAGAGAGCCGTCCTCAAAACAAACACACATCTTGACATATCTCCCACATTGATCGCAGTGTCTCCAGAAACGGCATTCAAGGAGCCAGGACCTTTTCTCCCTACACTCTCCATTGAGTTGTCCTCAAAACCAATATACATCCTGCTATATCTCCCACATGGAAAGTGCCAGGAGGGAGAAGTGGGGATTATGTTTAGACTTTCTCGGAACTGCTTCAAATCAACTAGATATCTTGTGCTGTAACTCTCCCAACAGCCAAACGCAAAAGCAGCAAACATCTCGCTGTATGTCCCACATCCAAAGTGCCAAGAGAGAGCTTGCTCTCCCTGTCTTTGAGTACTGTTTTCACTGTCCCGGTTACCTCTTGGCTAACATTCTCTTCAGAGCTGCAGTGAAACCAGGAACCACGTGGAGAAGGCACCCACACTGAAAGTGCCTGGAGGGAACATTGGGGCTTCTTCTCAGTGTCTCTGACATAGGGTTTCACTGTCCCGGGAAAGTCTCTGCTAACACCCTGCAGAGCGCTGTGCCCAATATACAGAAACGTCTTGCGGTATCTCCTACAGGGAAAGTGCCAGGAGGGAATTGTGGAGCTTGTTCTCAGTGTCTCTGAGAATTGCTCTGATTATCTGTGTGACCTCTTTGCTAAGACTCTCCAGAGAGCCGTCCTCAAAACAAACACACATCTTGACATATCTCCCACATTGATCGCAGTGTCTCCAGAAACGGCATTCAAGGAGCCAGGACCTTTTCTCCCTACACTCTCCATTGAGTTGTCCTCAAAACCAATATACATCCTGCTATATCTCCCACATGGAAAGTGCCAGGAGGGAGAAGTGGGGATTATGTTTAGACTTTCTCGGAACTGCTTCAAATCAACTAGATATCTTTGTGCTGTAAATCTCCCAACAGCCAAACGCAAAAGCAGCAAACATCTCGCTGTATGTCCCACATCCAAAGTGCCAAGAGAGAGCTTGCTCTCCCTGTCTTTGAGTACTGTTTTCACTGTCCCGGTTACCTCTTGGCTAACATTCTCTTCAGAGCTGCAGTGAAACCAGGAACCACGTGGAGAAGGCACCCACACTGAAAGTGCCTGGAGGGAACATTGGGGCTTCTTCTCAGTGTCTCTGACATAGGGTTTCACTGTCCCGGGAAAGTCTCTGCTAACACCCTGCAGAGCGCTGTGCCCACTATACAGAAACGTCTTGCGGTATCTCCTACAGGGAAAGTGCCAGGAGGGAATTGTGGAGCTTGTTCTCAGTGTCTCTGAGAATTGCTCTGATTATCTGTGTGACCTCTTTGCTAAGACTCTCCAGAGAGCCGTCCTCAAAACAAACACACATCTTGACATATCTCCCACATTGATCGCAGTGTCTCCAGAAACGGCATTCAAGGAGCCAGGACCTTTTCTCCCTACACTCTCCATTGAGTTGTCCTCAAAACCAATATACATCCTGCTATATCTCCCACATGGAAAGTGCCAGGAGGGAGAAGTGGGGATTATGTTTAGACTTTCTCGGAACTGCTTCAAATCAACTAGATATCTTTGTGCTGTAACTCTCCCAACAGCCAAACGCAAAAGCAGCAAACATCTCGCTGTATGTCCCACATCCAAAGTGCCAAGAGAGAGCTTGCTCTCCCTGTCTTTGAGTACTGTTTTCACTGTCCCGGTTACCTCTTGGCTAACATTCTCTTCAGAGCTGCAGTGAAACCAGGAAGCACGTGGAGAAGGCACCCACACTGAAAGTGCCTGGAGGGAACATTGGGGCTTCTTCTCAGTGTCTCTGACATAGGGTTTCACTGTCCCGGGAAAGTCTCTGCTAACACCTTGCAGAGCGCTGTGCCCAATGTACAGAAACGTCTTGCGGTATCTCCTACAGGGAAAGTGCCAGGAGGGAATTGTGGAGCTTGTTCTCAGTGTCTCTGAGAATTGCTCTGATTATCTGTGTGACCTCTTTGCTAAGACTCTCCAGAGAGCCGTCCTCAAAACAAACACACATCTTGACATATCTCCCACATTGATCGCAGTGTCTCCAGAAACGGCATTCAAGGAGCCAGGACCTTTTCTCCCTACACTCTCCATTGAGTTGTCCTCAAAACCAATATACATCCTGCTATATCTCCCACATGGAAAGTGCCAGGAGGGAGAAGTGGGGATTATGTTTAGACTTTCTCAGAACTGCTTCAAATCAACTAGATATCTTGTGCTGTAACTCTCCCAACAGCCAAACGCAAAAGCAGCAAACATCTCGCTGTATGTCCCACATCCAAAGTGCCAAGAGAGAGCTTGCTCTCCCTGTCTTTGAGTACTGTTTTCACTGTCCCGGTTACCTCTTGGCTAACATTCTCTTCAGAGCTGCAGTGAAACCAGGAACCACGTGGAGAAGGCACCCACACTGAAAGTGCCTGGAGGGAACATTGGGGCTTCTTCTCAGTGTCTCTGACATAGGGTTTCACTGTCCCGGGAAAGTCTCTGCTAACACCCTGCAGAGCGCTGTGCCCAATATACAGAAACGTCTTGCGGTATCTCCTACAGGGAAAGTGCCAGGAGGGAATTGTGGAGCTTGTTCTCAGTGTCTCTGAGAACTGCTCTGATTATCTGTGTGACCTCTTTGCTAAGACTCTCCAGAGAGCCGTCCTCAAAACAAACACACATCTTGACATATCTCCCACAGTGATCGCAGTGTCTCCAGAAACGGCATTCAAGGAGCCAGGACCTTTTCTCCCTACACTCTCCATTGAGTTGTCCTCAAAACCAATATACATCCTGCTATATCTCCCACATGGAAAGAGCCAGGAGGGAGAAGTGGGGATTATGTTTAGACTTTCTCGGAACTGCTTCAAATCAACTAGATATCTTTGTGCTGTAAATCTCCCAACAGCCAAACGCAAAAGCAGCAAACATCTCGCTGTATGTCCCACATCCAAAGTGCCAAGAGAGAGCTTGCTCTCCCTGTCTTTGAGTACTGTTTTCACTGTCCCGGTTACCTCTTGGCTAACATTCTCTTCAGAGCTGCAGTGAAACCAGGAACCACGTGGAGAAGGCACCCACACTGAAAGTGCCTGGAGGGAACATTGGGGCTTCTTCTCAGTGTCTCTGACATAGGGTTTCACTGTCCCGGGAAAGTCTCTGCTAACACCCTGCAGAGCGCTGTGCCCAATCTACAGAAACGTCTTGCGGTATCTCCTACAGGGAAAGTGCCAGGAGGGAATTGTGGAGCTTGTTCTCAGTGTCTCTGAGAATTGCTCTGATTATCTGTGTGACCTCTTTGCTAAGACTCTCCAGAGAGCCGTCCTCAAAACAAACACACATCTTGACATATCTCCCACATTGATCGCAGTGTCTCCAGAAACGGCATTCAAGGAGCCAGGACCTTTTCTCCCTACACTCTCCATTGAGTTGTCCTCAAAACCAATATACATCCTGCTATATCTCCCACATGGAAAGTGCCAGGAGGGAGAAGTGGGGATTATGTTTAGACTTTCTCGGAACTGCTTCAAATCAACTAGATATCTTTGTGCTGTAACTCTCCCAACAGCCAAACGCAAAAGCAGCAAACATCTCGCTCTATGTCCCACATCCAAAGTGCCAAGAGAGAGCTTGCTCTCCCTGTCTTTGAGTACTGTTTTCACTGTCCCGGTTACCTCTTGGCTAACATTCTCTTCAGACCTGCAGTGAAACCAGGAACCACGTGGAGAAGGCACCCACACTGAAAGTGCCTGGAGGGAACATTGGGGCTTCTTCTCAGTGTCTCTGACATAGGGTTTCACTGTCCCGGGAAAGTCTCTGCTAACACCGTGCAGAGCGCTGTGCCCACTATACAGAAACATCTTGCGGTATCTCCTACAGGGAAAGTGCCAGGAGGGAATTGTCGAGCTTGTTCTCAGTGTCTCTGAGAATTGCTCTGATTATCTGTGTGACCTCTTTGCTAAGACTCTCCAGAGAGCCGTCCTCAAAACCAGCACACATCTTGACATATCTCCCACATTGATCGCAGTGTCTCCAGAAACGGCATTCAAGGAGCCAGGACCTTTTCTCCCTACACTCTCCATTGAGTTGTCCTCAAAACCAATATACATCCTGCTATATCTCCCACATGGAAAGTGCCAGGAGGGAGAAGTGGCGATTATGTTTAGACTTTCTCGGAACTGCTTCAAATCAACTAGATATCTTTGTGCTGTAACTCTCCCAACAGCCAAACGCAAAAGCAGCAAACATCTCGCTGTATGTCCCACATCCAAAGTGCCAAGAGAGAGCTTGCTCTCCCTGTCTTTGAGTACTGTTTTCACTGTCCCGGTTACCTCTTGGCTAACGTTCTCTTCAGACCTGCAGTGAAACCAGGAACCACGTGGAGAAGGCACCCACACTGAAAGTGCCTGGAGGGAACGTTGGGGCTTCTTCTCAGTGTCTCTGACATAGGGTTTCACTGTCCCGGGAAAGTCTCTGCTAACACCGTGCAGAGCGCTGTGCCCAATATACAGAAACGTCTTGCGGTATCTCCTACAGGGAAAGTGCCAGGAGGGAATTGTGGAGCTTGTTCTCAGTGTCTCTGAGAATTGCTCTGATTATCTGTGTGACCTCTTTGCTAAGACTCTCCAGAGAGCCGTCCTCAAAACCAACACACATCTTGACATATCTCCCACATTGATCGCAGTGTCTCCAGAAACGGCATTCAAGGAGCCAGGACCTTTTCTCCCTACACTCTCCATTGAGTTGTCCTCAAAACCAATATACATCCTGCTATATCTCCCACATGGAAAGTGCCAGGAGGGAGAAGTGGGGATTATGTTTAGACTTTCTCGGAACTGCTTCAAATCAACTAGATATCTTTGTGCTGTAACTCTCCCAACAGCCAAACGCAAAAGCAGCAAACATCTCGCTGTATGTCCCACATCCAAAGTGCCAAGAGAGAGCTTGCTCTCCCTGTCTTTGAGTACTGTTTTCACTGTCCCGGTTACCTCTTGGCTAACATTCTCTTCAGAGCTGCAGTGAAACCAGGAACCACGTGGAGAAGGCACCCACACTGAAAGTGCCTGGAGGGAACGTTGGGGCTTCTTCTCAGTGTCTCTGACATAGGGTTTCACTGTCCCGGGAAAGTCTCTGCTAACACCCTGCAGAGCGCTGTGCCCAATATACAGAAACGTCTTGCGGTATCTCCTACAGGGAAAGTGCCAGGAGGGAATTGTCGAGCTTGTTCTCAGTGTCTCTGAGAATTGCTCTGATTATCTGTGTGACCTCTTTGCTAAGACTCTCCAGAGAGCCGTCCTCAAAACCAACACACATCTTGACATATCTCCCACATTGATCGCAGTGTCTCCAGAAACGGCATTCAAGGAGCCAGGACCTTTTCTCCCTACACTCTCCATTGAGTTGTCCTCAAAACCAATATACATCCTGCTATATCTCCCACATGGAAAGTGCCAGGAGGGAGAAGTGGGGATTATGTTTAGACTTTCTCGGAACTGCTTCAAATCAACTAGATATCTTTGTGCTGTAACTCTCCCAACAGCCAAACGCAAAAGCAGCAAACATCTCGCTGTATGTCCCACATCCAAAGTGCCAAGAGAGAGCTTGCTCTCCCTGTCTTTGAGTACTGTTTTCACTGTCCCGGTTACCTCTTGGCTAACATTCTCTTCAGAGCTGCAGTGAAACCAGGAACCACGTGGAGAAGGCACCCACACTGAAAGTGCCTGGAGGGAACATTGGGGCTTCTTCTCAGTGTCTCTGACATAGGGTTTCACTGTCCCGGGAAAGTCTCTGCTAACACCGTGCAGAGCGCTGTGCCCACTATACAGAAACATCTTGCGGTATCTCCTACAGGGAAAGTGCCAGGAGGGAATTGTCGAGCTTGTTCTCAGTGTCTCTGAGAATTGCTCTGATTATCTGTGTGACCTCTTTGCTAAGACTCTCCAGAGAGCCGTCCTCAAAACCAGCACACATCTTGACATATCTCCCACATTGATCGCAGTGTCTCCAGAAACGGCATTCAAGGAGCCAGGACCTTTTCTCCCTACACTCTCCATTGAGTTGTCCTCAAAACCAATATACATCCTGCTATATCTCCCACATGGAAAGTGCCAGGAGGGAGAAGTGGCGATTATGTTTAGACTTTCTCGGAACTGCTTCAAATCAACTAGATATCTTTGTGCTGTAACTCTCCCAACAGCCAAACGCAAAAGCAGCAAACATCTCGCTGTATGTCCCACATCCAAAGTGCCAAGAGAGAGCTTGCTCTCCCTGTCTTTGAGTACTGTTTTCACTGTCCCGGTTACCTCTTGGCTAACGTTCTCTTCAGACCTGCAGTGAAACCAGGAACCACGTGGAGAAGGCACCCACACTGAAAGTGCCTGGAGGGAACGTTGGGGCTTCTTCTCAGTGTCTCTGACATAGGGTTTCACTGTCCTGGGAAAGTCTCTGCTAACACCGTGCAGAGCGCTGTGCCCAATATACAGAAACGTCTTGCGGTATCTCCTACAGGGAAAGTGCCAGGAGGGAATTGTGGAGCTTGTTCTCAGTGTCTCTGAGAATTGCTCTGATTATCTGTGTGACCTCTTTGCTAAGACTCTCCAGAGAGCCGTCCTCAAAACCAACACACATCTTGACATATCTCCCACATTGATCGCAGTGTCTCCAGAAACGGCATTCAAGGAGCCAGGACCTTTTCTCCCTACACTCTCCATTGAGTTGTCCTCAAAACCAATATACATCCTGCTATATCTCCCACATGGAAAGTGCCAGGAGGGAGAAGTGGGGATTATGTTTAGACTTTCTCGGAACTGCTTCAAATCAACTAGATATCTTTGTGCTGTAACTCTCCCAACAGCCAAACGCAAAAGCAGCAAACATCTCGCTGTATGTCCCACATCCAAAGTGCCAAGAGAGAGCTTGCTCTCCCTGTCTTTGAGTACTGTTTTCACTGTCCCGGTTACCTCTTGGCTAACATTCTCTTCAGAGCTGCAGTGAAACCAGGAACCACGTGGAGAAGGCACCCACACTGAAAGTGCCTGGAGGGAACGTTGGGGCTTCTTCTCAGTGTCTCTGACATAGGGTTTCACTGTCCCGGGAAAGTCTCTGCTAACACCCTGCAGAGCGCTGTGCCCAATATACAGAAACGTCTTGCGGTATCTCCTACAGGGAAAGTGCCAGGAGGGAATTGTGGAGCTTGTTCTCAGTGTCTCTGAGAATTGCTCTGATTATCTGTGTGACCTCTTTGCTAAGACTCTCCAGAGAGCCGTCCTCAAAACCAGCACACATCTTGACATATCTCCCACATTGATCGCAGTGTCTCCAGAAACGGCATTCAAGGAGCCAGGACCTTTTCTCCCTACACTCTCCATTGAGTTGTCCTCAAAACCAATATACATCCTGCTATATCTCCCACATGGAAAGTGCCAGGAGGGAGAAGTGGCGATTATGTTTAGACTTTCTCGGAACTGCTTCAAATCAACTAGATATCTTTGTGCTGTAACTCTCCCAACAGCCAAACGCAAAAGCAGCAAACATCTCGCTGTATGTCCCACATCCAAAGTGCCAAGAGAGAGCTTGCTCTCCCTGTCTTTGAGTACTGTTTTCACTGTCCCGGTTACCTCTTGGCTAACATTCTCTTCAGAGCTGCAGTGAAACCAGGAACCACGTGGAGAAGGCACCCACACTGAAAGTGCCTGGAGGGAACATTGGGGCTTCTTCTCAGTGTCTCTGACATAGGGTTTCACTGTCCCGGGAAAGTCTCTGCTAACACCGTGCAGAGCGCTGTGCCCACTATACAGAAACATCTTGCGGTATCTCCTACAGGGAAAGTGCCAGGAGGGAATTGTCGAGCTTGTTCTCAGTGTCTCTGAGAATTGCTCTGATTATCTGTGTGACCTCTTTGCTAAGACTCTCCAGAGAGCCGTCCTCAAAACCAGCACACATCTTGACATATCTCCCACATTGATCGCAGTGTCTCCAGAAACGGCATTCAAGGAGCCAGGACCTTTTCTCCCTACACTCTCCATTGAGTTGTCCTCAAAACCAATATACATCCTGCTATATCTCCCACATGGAAAGTGCCAGGAGGGAGAAGTGGCGATTATGTTTAGACTTTCTCGGAACTGCTTCAAATCAACTAGATATCTTTGTGCTGTAACTCTCCCAACAGCCAAACGCAAAAGCAGCAAACATCTCGCTGTATGTCCCACATCCAAAGTGCCAAGAGAGAGCTTGCTCTCCCTGTCTTTGAGTACTGTTTTCACTGTCCCGGTTACCTCTTGGCTAACGTTCTCTTCAGACCTGCAGTGAAACCAGGAACCACGTGGAGAAGGCACCCACACTGAAAGTGCCTGGAGGGAACGTTGGGGCTTCTTCTCAGTGTCTCTGACATAGGGTTTCACTGTCCTGGGAAAGTCTCTGCTAACACCGTGCAGAGCGCTGTGCCCAATATACAGAAACGTCTTGCGGTATCTCCTACAGGGAAAGTGCCAGGAGGGAATTGTGGAGCTTGTTCTCAGTGTCTCTGAGAATTGCTCTGATTATCTGTGTGACCTCTTTGCTAAGACTCTCCAGAGAGCCGTCCTCAAAACCAACACACATCTTGACATATCTCCCACATTGATCGCAGTGTCTCCAGAAACGGCATTCAAGGAGCCAGGACCTTTTCTCCCTACACTCTCCATTGAGTTGTCCTCAAAACCAATATACATCCTGCTATATCTCCCACATGGAAAGTGCCAGGAGGGAGAAGTGGGGATTATGTTTAGACTTTCTCGGAACTGCTTCAAATCAACTAGATATCTTTGTGCTGTAACTCTCCCAACAGCCAAACGCAAAAGCAGCAAACATCTCGCTGTATGTCCCACATCCAAAGTGCCAAGAGAGAGCTTGCTCTCCCTGTCTTTGAGTACTGTTTTCACTGTCCCGGTTACCTCTTGGCTAACATTCTCTTCAGAGCTGCAGTGAAACCAGGAACCACGTGGAGAAGGCACCCACACTGAAAGTGCCTGGAGGGAACGTTGGGGCTTCTTCTCAGTGTCTCTGACATAGGGTTTCACTGTCCCGGGAAAGTCTCTGCTAACACCCTGCAGAGCGCTGTGCCCAATATACAGAAACGTCTTGCGGTATCTCCTACAGGGAAAGTGCCAGGAGGGAATTGTCGAGCTTGTTCTCAGTGTCTCTGAGAATTGCTCTGATTATCTGTGTGACCTCTTTGCTAAGACTCTCCAGAGAGCCGTCCTCAAAACCAGCACACATCTTGACATATCTCCCACATTGATCGCAGTGTCTCCAGAAACGGCATTCAAGGAGCCAGGACCTTTTCTCCCTACACTCTCCATTGAGTTGTCCTCAAAACCAATATACATCCTGCTATATCTCCCACATGGAAAGTGCCAGGAGGGAGAAGTGGCGATTATGTTTAGACTTTCTCGGAACTGCTTCAAATCAACTAGATATCTTTGTGCTGTAACTCTCCCAACAGCCAAACGCAAAAGCAGCAAACATCTCGCTGTATGTCCCACATCCAAAGTGCCAAGAGAGAGCTTGCTCTCCCTGTCTTTGAGTACTGTTTTCACTGTCCCGGTTACCTCTTGGCTAACATTCTCTTCAGAGCTGCAGTGAAACCAGGAACCACGTGGAGAAGGCACCCACACTGAAAGTGCCTGGAGGGAACATTGGGGCTTCTTCTCAGTGTCTCTGACATAGGGTTTCACTGTCCCGGGAAAGTCTCTGCTAACACCGTGCAGAGCGCTGTGCCCACTATACAGAAACGTCTTGCGGTATCTCCTACAGGGAAAGTGCCAGGAGGGAATTGTGGAGCTTGTTCTCAGTGTCTCTGAGAATTGCTCTGATTATCTGTGTGACCTCTTTGCTAAGACTCTCCAGAGAGCCGTCCTCAAAACAAACACACATCTTGACATATCTCCCACATTGATCGCAGTGTCTCCAGAAACGGCATTCAAGGAGCCAGGACCTTTTCTCCCTACACTCTCCATTGAGTTGTCCTCAAAACCAATATACATCCTGCTATATCTCCCACATGGAAAGTGCCAGGAGGGAGAAGTGGGGATTATGTTTAGACTTTCTCGGAACTGCTTCAAATCAACTAGATATCTTTGTGCTGTAAATCTCCCAACAGCCAAACGCAAAAGCAGCAAACATCTCGCTGTATGTCCCACATCCAAAGTGCCAAGAGAGAGCTTGCTCTCCCTGTCTTTGAGTACTGTTTTCACTGTCCCGGTTACCTCTTGGCTAACGTTCTCTTCAGACCTGCAGTGAAACCAGGAAGCACGTGGAGAAGGCACCCACACTGAAAGTGCCTGGAGGGAACATTGGGGCTTCTTCTCAGTGTCTCTGACATAGGGTTTCACTGTCCCGGGAAAGTCTCTGCTAACACCCTGCAGAGCGCTGTGCCCAATATACAGAAACGTCTTGCGGTATCTCCTACAGGGAAAGTGCCAGGAGGGAATTGTGGAGCTTGTTCTCAGTGTCTCTGAGAATTGCTCTGATTATCTGTGTGACCTCTTTGCTAAGACTCTCCAGAGAGCCGTCCTCAAAACAAACACACATCTTGACATATCTCCCACATTGATCGCAGTGTCTCCAGAAACGGCATTCAAGGAGCCAGGACCTTTTCTCCCTACACTCTCCATTGAGTTGTCCTCAAAACCAATATACATCCTGCTATATCTCCCACATGGAAAGTGCCAGGAGGGAGAAGTGGGGATTATGTTTAGACTTTCTCGGAACTGCTTCAAATCAACTAGATATCTTTGTGCTGTAACTCTCCCAACAGCCAAACGCAAAAGCAGCAAACATCTCGCTGTATGTCCCACATCCAAAGTGCCAAGAGAGAGCTTGCTCTCCCTGTCTTTGAGTACTGTTTTCACTGTCCCGGTTACCTCTTGGCTAACATTCTCTTCAGAGCTGCAGTGAAACCAGGAACCACGTGGAGAAGGCACCCACACTGAAAGTGCCTGGAGGGAACATTGGGGCTTCTTCTCAGTGTCTCTGACATAGGGTTTCACTGTCCCGGGAAAGTCTCTGCTAACACCGTGCAGAGCGCTGTGCCCAATATACAGAAACGTCTTGCGGTATCTCCTACAGGGAAAGTGCCAGGAGGGAATTGTGGAGCTTGTTCTCAGTGTCTCTGAGAATTGCTCTGATTATCTGTGTGACCTCTTTGCTAAGACTCTCCAGAGAGCCGTCCTCAAAACCAACACACATCTTGACATATCTCCCACATTGATCGCAGTGTCTCCAGAAACGGCATTCAAGGAGCCAGGACCTTTTCTCCCTACACTCTCCATTGAGTTGTCCTCAAAACCAATATACATCCTGCTATATCTCCCACATGGAAAGTGCCAGGAGGGAGAAGTGGGGATTATGTTTAGACTTTCTCGGAACTGCTTCAAATCAACTAGATATCTTTGTGCTGTAACTCTCCCAACAGCCAAACGCAAAAGCAGCAAACATCTCGCTGTATGTCCCACATCCAAAGTGCCAAGAGAGAGCTTGCTCTCCCTGTCTTTGAGTACTGTTTTCACTGTCCCGGTTACCTCTTGGCTAACATTCTCTTCAGAGCTGCAGTGAAACCAGGAACCACGTGGAGAAGGCACCCACACTGAAAGTGCCTGGAGGGAACGTTGGGGCTTCTTCTCAGTGTCTCTGACATAGGGTTTCACTGTCCCGGGAAAGTCTCTGCTAACACCCTGCAGAGCGCTGTGCCCAATATACAGAAACGTCTTGCGGTATCTCCTACAGGGAAAGTGCCAGGAGGGAATTGTCGAGCTTGTTCTCAGTGTCTCTGAGAATTGCTCTGATTATCTGTGTGACCTCTTTGCTAAGACTCTCCAGAGAGCCGTCCTCAAAACCAACACACATCTTGACATATCTCCCACATTGATCGCAGTGTCTCCAGAAACGGCATTCAAGGAGCCAGGACCTTTTCTCCCTACACTCTCCATTGAGTTGTCCTCAAAACCAATATACATCCTGCTATATCTCCCACATGGAAAGTGCCAGGAGGGAGAAGTGGGGATTATGTTTAGACTTTCTCGGAACTGCTTCAAATCAACTAGATATCTTTGTGCTGTAACTCTCCCAACAGCCAAACGCAAAAGCAGCAAACATCTCGCTGTATGTCCCACATCCAAAGTGCCAAGAGAGAGCTTGCTCTCCCTGTCTTTGAGTACTGTTTTCACTGTCCCGGTTACCTCTTGGCTAACGTTCTCTTCAGACCTGCAGTGAAACCAGGAACCACGTGGAGAAGGCACCCACACTGAAAGTGCCTGGAGGGAACGTTGGGGCTTCTTCTCAGTGTCTCTGACATAGGGTTTCACTGTCCTGGGAAAGTCTCTGCTAACACCGTGCAGAGCGCTGTGCCCAATATACAGAAACGTCTTGCGGTATCTCCTACAGGGAAAGTGCCAGGAGGGAATTGTGGAGCTTGTTCTCAGTGTCTCTGAGAATTGCTCTGATTATCCGTGTGACCTCTTTGCTAAGACTCTCCAGAGAGCCGTCCTCAAAACCAACACACATCTTGACATATCTCCCACATTGATCGCAGTGTCTCCAGAAACGGCATTCAAGGAGCCAGGACCTTTTCTCCCTACACTCTCCATTGAGTTGTCCTCAAAACCAATATACATCCTGCTATATCTCCCACATGGAAAGTGCCAGGAGGGAGAAGTGGGGATTATGTTTAGACTTTCTCGGAACTGCTTCAAATCAACTAGATATCTTTGTGCTGTAACTCTCCCAACAGCCAAACGCAAAAGCAGCAAACATCTCGCTGTATGTCCCACATCCAAAGTGCCAAGAGAGAGCTTGCTCTCCCTGTCTTTGAGTACTGTTTTCACTGTCCCGGTTACCTCTTGGCTAACATTCTCTTCAGAGCTGCAGTGAAACCAGGAACCACGTGGAGAAGGCACCCACACTGAAAGTGCCTGGAGGGAACGTTGGGGCTTCTTCTCAGTGTCTCTGACATAGGGTTTCACTGTCCCGGGAAAGTCTCTGCTAACACCCTGCAGAGCGCTGTGCCCAATATACAGAAACGTCTTGCGGTATCTCCTACAGGGAAAGTGCCAGGAGGGAATTGTCGAGCTTGTTCTCAGTGTCTCTGAGAATTGCTCTAATTATCTGTGTGACCTCTTTGCTAAGACTCTCCAGAGAGCCGTCCTCAAAACCAACACACATCTTGACATATCTCCCACATTGATCGCAGTGTCTCCAGAAACGGCATTCAAGGAGCCAGGACCTTTTCTCCCTACACTCTCCATTGAGTTGTCCTCAAAACCAATATACATCCTGCTATATCTCCCACATGGAAAGTGCCAGGAGGGAGAAGTGGGGATTATGTTTAGACTTTCTCGGAACTGCTTCAAATCAACTAGATATCTTTGTGCTGTAACTCTCCCAACAGCCAAACGCAAAAGCAGCAAACATCTCGCTGTATGTCCCACATCCAAAGTGCCAAGAGAGAGCTTGCTCTCCCTGTCTTTGAGTACTGTTTTCACTGTCCCGGTTACCTCTTGGCTAACATTCTCTTCAGACCTGCAGTGAAACCAGGAACCACGTGGAGAAGGCACCCACACTGAAAGTGCCTGGAGGGAACATTGGGGCTTCTTCTCAGTGTCTCTGACATAGGGTTTCACTGTCCCGGGAAAGTCTCTGCTAACACCGTGCAGAGCGCTGTGCCCACTATACAGAAACATCTTGCGGTATCTCCTACAGGGAAAGTGCCAGGAGGGAATTGTCGAGCTTGTTCTCAGTGTCTCTGAGAATTGCTCTGATTATCTGTGTGACCTCTTTGCTAAGACTCTCCAGAGAGCCGTCCTCAAAACAAACACACATCTTGACATATCTCCCACATTGATCGCAGTGTCTCCAGAAACGGCATTCAAGGAGCCAGGACCTTTTCTCCCTACACTCTCCATTGAGTTGTCCTCAAAACCAATATACATCCTGCTATATCTCCCACATGGAAAGTGCCAGGAGGGAGAAGTGGCGATTATGTTTAGACTTTCTCGGAACTGCTTCAAATCAACTAGATATCTTTGTGCTGTAACTCTCCCAACAGCCAAACGCAAAAGCAGCAAACATCTCGCTGTATGTCCCACATCCAAAGTGCCAAGAGAGAGCTTGCTCTCCCTGTCTTTGAGTACTGTTTTCACTGTCCCGGTTACCTCTTGGCTAACGTTCTCTTCAGACCTGCAGTGAAACCAGGAACCACGTGGAGAAGGCACCCACACTGAAAGTGCCTGGAGGGAACGTTGGGGCTTCTTCTCAGTGTCTCTGACATAGGGTTTCACTGTCCTGGGAAAGTCTCTGCTAACACCGTGCAGAGCGCTGTGCCCAATATACAGAAACGTCTTGCGGTATCTCCTACAGGGAAAGTGCCAGGAGGGAATTGTGGAGCTTGTTCTCAGTGTCTCTGAGAATTGCTCTGATTATCTGTGTGACCTCTTTGCTAAGACTCTCCAGAGAGCCGTCCTCAAAACCAACACACATCTTGACATATCTCCCACATTGATCGCAGTGTCTCCAGAAACGGCATTCAAGGAGCCAGGACCTTTTCTCCCTACACTCTCCATTGAGTTGTCCTCAAAACCAATATACATCCTGCTATATCTCCCACATGGAAAGTGCCAGGAGGGAGAAGTGGGGATTATGTTTAGACTTTCTCGGAACTGCTTCAAATCAACTAGATATCTTTGTGCTGTAACTCTCCCAACAGCCAAACGCAAAAGCAGCAAACATCTCGCTGTATGTCCCACATCCAAAGTGCCAAGAGAGAGCTTGCTCTCCCTGTCTTTGAGTACTGTTTTCACTGTCCCGGTTACCTCTTGGCTAACATTCTCTTCAGAGCTGCAGTGAAACCAGGAACCACGTGGAGAAGGCACCCACACTGAAAGTGCCTGGAGGGAACGTTGGGGCTTCTTCTCAGTGTCTCTGACATAGGGTTTCACTGTCCCGGGAAAGTCTCTGCTAACACCCTGCAGAGCGCTGTGCCCAATATACAGAAACGTCTTGCGGTATCTCCTACAGGGAAAGTGCCAGGAGGGAATTGTCGAGCTTGTTCTCAGTGTCTCTGAGAATTGCTCTAATTATCTGTGTGACCTCTTTGCTAAGACTCTCCAGAGAGCCGTCCTCAAAACCAACACACATCTTGACATATCTCCCACATTGATCGCAGTGTCTCCAGAAACGGCATTCAAGGAGCCAGGACCTTTTCTCCCTACACTCTCCATTGAGTTGTCCTCAAAACCAATATACATCCTGCTATATCTCCCACATGGAAAGTGCCAGGAGGGAGAAGTGGGGATTATGTTTAGACTTTCTCGGAACTGCTTCAAATCAACTAGATATCTTTGTGCTGTAACTCTCCCAACAGCCAAACGCAAAAGCAGCAAACATCTCGCTGTATGTCCCACATCCAAAGTGCCAAGAGAGAGCTTGCTCTCCCTGTCTTTGAGTACTGTTTTCACTGTCCCGGTTACCTCTTGGCTAACATTCTCTTCAGAGCTGCAGTGAAACCAGGAACCACGTGGAGAAGGCACCCACACTGAAAGTGCCTGGAGGGAACATTGGGGCTTCTTCTCAGTGTCTCTGACATAGGGTTTCACTGTCCCGGGAAAGTCTCTGCTAACACCGTGCAGAGCGCTGTGCCCACTATACAGAAACATCTTGCGGTATCTCCTACAGGGAAAGTGCCAGGAGGGAATTGTCGAGCTTGTTCTCAGTGTCTCTGAGAATTGCTCTGATTATCTGTGTGACCTCTTTGCTAAGACTCTCCAGAGAGCCGTCCTCAAAACCAGCACACATCTTGACATATCTCCCACATTGATCGCAGTGTCTCCAGAAACGGCATTCAAGGAGCCAGGACCTTTTCTCCCTACACTCTCCATTGAGTTGTCCTCAAAACCAATATACATCCTGCTATATCTCCCACATGGAAAGTGCCAGGAGGGAGAAGTGGCGATTATGTTTAGACTTTCTCGGAACTGCTTCAAATCAACTAGATATCTTTGTGCTGTAACTCTCCCAACAGCCAAACGCAAAAGCAGCAAACATCTCGCTGTATGTCCCACATCCAAAGTGCCAAGAGAGAGCTTGCTCTCCCTGTCTCTGAGTACTGTTTTCACTGTCCCGGTTACCTCTTTGCTAACATTCTCTTCAGAGCTGCAGTGAAACCAGGAACCACGTGGAGAAGGCACCCACACTGAAAGTGCCTGGAGGGAACATTGGGGCTTCTTCTCAGTGTCTCTGACATAGGGTTTCACTGTCCCGGGAAAGTCTCTGCTAACACCGTGCAGAGCGCTGTGCCCACTATACAGAAACGTCTTGCGGTATCTCCTACAGGGAAAGTGCCAGGAGGGAATTGTCGAGCTTGTTCTCAGTGTCTCTGAGAATTGCTCTAATTATCTGTGTGACCTCTTTGCTAAGACTCTCCAGAGAGCCGTCCTCAAAACCAACACACATCTTGACATATCTCCCACATTGATCGCAGTGTCTCCAGAAACGGCATTCAAGGAGCCAGGACCTTTTCTCCCTACACTCTCCATTGAGTTGTCCTCAAAACCAATATACATCCTGCTATATCTCCCACATGGAAAGTGCCAGGAGGGAGAAGTGGGGATTATGTTTAGACTTTCTCGGAACTGCTTCAAATCAACTAGATATCTTTGTGCTGTAACTCTCCCAACAGCCAAACGCAAAAGCAGCAAACATCTCGCTCTATGTCCCACATCCAAAGTGCCAAGAGAGAGCTTGCTCTCCCTGTCTTTGAGTACTGTTTTCACTGTCCCGGTTACCTCTTGGCTAACATTCTCTTCAGACCTGCAGTGAAACCAGGAACCACGTGGAGAAGGCACCCACACTGAAAGTGCCTGGAGGGAACATTGGGGCTTCTTCTCAGTGTCTCTGACATAGGGTTTCACTGTCCCGGGAAAGTCTCTGCTAACACCGTGCAGAGCGCTGTGCCCACTATACAGAAACATCTTGCGGTATCTCCTACAGGGAAAGTGCCAGGAGGGAATTGTCGAGCTTGTTCTCAGTGTCTCTGAGAATTGCTCTGATTATCTGTGTGACCTCTTTGCTAAGACTCTCCAGAGAGCCGTCCTCAAAACCAGCACACATCTTGACATATCTCCCACATTGATCGCAGTGTCTCCAGAAACGGCATTCAAGGAGCCAGGACCTTTTCTCCCTACACTCTCCATTGAGTTGTCCTCAAAACCAATATACATCCTGCTATATCTCCCACATGGAAAGTGCCAGGAGGGAGAAGTGGCGATTATGTTTAGACTTTCTCGGAACTGCTTCAAATCAACTAGATATCTTTGTGCTGTAACTCTCCCAACAGCCAAACGCAAAAGCAGCAAACATCTCGCTGTATGTCCCACATCCAAAGTGCCAAGAGAGAGCTTGCTCTCCCTGTCTTTGAGTACTGTTTTCACTGTCCCGGTTACCTCTTGGCTAACGTTCTCTTCAGACCTGCAGTGAAACCAGGAACCACGTGGAGAAGGCACCCACACTGAAAGTGCCTGGAGGGAACGTTGGGGCTTCTTCTCAGTGTCTCTGACATAGGGTTTCACTGTCCTGGGAAAGTCTCTGCTAACACCGTGCAGAGCGCTGTGCCCAATATACAGAAACGTCTTGCGGTATCTCCTACAGGGAAAGTGCCAGGAGGGAATTGTGGAGCTTGTTCTCAGTGTCTCTGAGAATTGCTCTGATTATCTGTGTGACCTCTTTGCTAAGACTCTCCAGAGAGCCGTCCTCAAAACCAACACACATCTTGACATATCTCCCACATTGATCGCAGTGTCTCCAGAAACGGCATTCAAGGAGCCAGGACCTTTTCTCCCTACACTCTCCATTGAGTTGTCCTCAAAACCAATATACATCCTGCTATATCTCCCACATGGAAAGTGCCAGGAGGGAGAAGTGGGGATTATGTTTAGACTTTCTCGGAACTGCTTCAAATCAACTAGATATCTTTGTGCTGTAACTCTCCCAACAGCCAAACGCAAAAGCAGCAAACATCTCGCTGTATGTCCCACATCCAAAGTGCCAAGAGAGAGCTTGCTCTCCCTGTCTTTGAGTACTGTTTTCACTGTCCCGGTTACCTCTTGGCTAACATTCTCTTCAGAGCTGCAGTGAAACCAGGAACCACGTGGAGAAGGCACCCACACTGAAAGTGCCTGGAGGGAACGTTGGGGCTTCTTCTCAGTGTCTCTGACATAGGGTTTCACTGTCCCGGGAAAGTCTCTGCTAACACCCTGCAGAGCGCTGTGCCCAATATACAGAAACGTCTTGCGGTATCTCCTACAGGGAAAGTGCCAGGAGGGAATTGTCGAGCTTGTTCTCAGTGTCTCTGAGAATTGCTCTAATTATCTGTGTGACCTCTTTGCTAAGACTCTCCAGAGAGCCGTCCTCAAAACCAACACACATCTTGACATATCTCCCACATTGATCGCAGTGTCTCCAGAAACGGCATTCAAGGAGCCAGGACCTTTTCTCCCTACACTCTCCATTGAGTTGTCCTCAAAACCAATATACATCCTGCTATATCTCCCACATGGAAAGTGCCAGGAGGGAGAAGTGGGGATTATGTTTAGACTTTCTCGGAACTGCTTCAAATCAACTAGATATCTTTGTGCTGTAACTCTCCCAACAGCCAAACGCAAAAGCAGCAAACATCTCGCTGTATGTCCCACATCCAAAGTGCCAAGAGAGAGCTTGCTCTCCCTGTCTTTGAGTACTGTTTTCACTGTCCCGGTTACCTCTTGGCTAACATTCTCTTCAGAGCTGCAGTGAAACCAGGAACCACGTGGAGAAGGCACCCACACTGAAAGTGCCTGGAGGGAACATTGGGGCTTCTTCTCAGTGTCTCTGACATAGGGTTTCACTGTCCCGGGAAAGTCTCTGCTAACACCGTGCAGAGCGCTGTGCCCACTATACAGAAACATCTTGCGGTATCTCCTACAGGGAAAGTGCCAGGAGGGAATTGTCGAGCTTGTTCTCAGTGTCTCTGAGAATTGCTCTGATTATCTGTGTGACCTCTTTGCTAAGACTCTCCAGAGAGCCGTCCTCAAAACCAGCACACATCTTGACATATCTCCCACATTGATCGCAGTGTCTCCAGAAACGGCATTCAAGGAGCCAGGACCTTTTCTCCCTACACTCTCCATTGAGTTGTCCTCAAAACCAATATACATCCTGCTATATCTCCCACATGGAAAGTGCCAGGAGGGAGAAGTGGCGATTATGTTTAGACTTTCTCGGAACTGCTTCAAATCAACTAGATATCTTTGTGCTGTAACTCTCCCAACAGCCAAACGCAAAAGCAGCAAACATCTCGCTGTATGTCCCACATCCAAAGTGCCAAGAGAGAGCTTGCTCTCCCTGTCTCTGAGTACTGTTTTCACTGTCCCGGTTACCTCTTTGCTAACATTCTCTTCAGAGCTGCAGTGAAACCAGGAACCACGTGGAGAAGGCACCCACACTGAAAGTGCCTGGAGGGAACATTGGGGCTTCTTCTCAGTGTCTCTGACATAGGGTTTCACTGTCCCGGGAAAGTCTCTGCTAACACCGTGCAGAGCGCTGTGCCCACTATACAGAAACGTCTTGCGGTATCTCCTACAGGGAAAGTGCCAGGAGGGAATTGTGGAGCTTGTTCTCAGTGTCTCTGAGAATTGCTCTGATTATCTGTGTGACCTCTTTGCTAAGACTCTCCAGAGAGCCGTCCTCAAAACCAACACACATCTTGACATATCTCCCACATTGATCGCAGTGTCTCCAGAAACGGCATTCAAGGAGCCAGGACCTTTTCTCCCTACACTCTCCATTGAGTTGTCCTCAAAACCAATATACATCCTGCTATATCTCCCACATGGAAAGTGCCAGGAGGGAGAAGTGGGGATTATGTTTAGACTTTCTCGGAACAGCTTCAAATCAACTAGATATCTTTGTGCTGTAACTCTCCCAACAGCCAAACGCAAAATCAGCAAACATCTCGCTGTATGTCCCACATCCAAAGTGCCAAGAGAGAGCTTGCTCTCCCTGTCTTTGAGTACTGTTTTCACTGTCCCGGTTACCTCTTGGCTAACGTTCTCTTCAGACCTGCAGTGAAACCAGGAACCACGTGGAGAAGGCACCCACACTGAAAGTGCCTGGAGGGAACGTTGGGGCTTCTTCTCAGTGTCTCTGACATAGGGTTTCACTGTCCTGGGAAAGTCTCTGCTAACACCGTGCAGAGCGCTGTGCCCAATATACAGAAACGTCTTGCGGTATCTCCTACAGGGAAAGTGCCAGGAGGGAATTGTGGAGCTTGTTCTCAGTGTCTCTGAGAATTGCTCTGATTATCTGTGTGACCTCTTTGCTAAGACTCTCCAGAGAGCCGTCCTCAAAACCAACACACATCTTGACATATCTCCCACATTGATCGCAGTGTCTCCAGAAACGGCATTCAAGGAGCCAGGACCTTTTCTCCCTACACTCTCCATTGAGTTGTCCTCAAAACCAATATACATCCTGCTATATCTCCCACATGGAAAGTGCCAGGAGGGAGAAGTGGGGATTATGTTTAGACTTTCTCGGAACTGCTTCAAATCAACTAGATATCTTTGTGCTGTAACTCTCCCAACAGCCAAACGCAAAAGCAGCAAACATCTCGCTGTATGTCCCACATCCAAAGTGCCAAGAGAGAGCTTGCTCTCCCTGTCTTTGAGTACTGTTTTCACTGTCCCGGTTACCTCTTGGCTAACATTCTCTTCAGAGCTGCAGTGAAACCAGGAACCACGTGGAGAAGGCACCCACACTGAAAGTGCCTGGAGGGAACGTTGGGGCTTCTTCTCAGTGTCTCTGACATAGGGTTTCACTGTCCCGGGAAAGTCTCTGCTAACACCCTGCAGAGCGCTGTGCCCAATATACAGAAACGTCTTGCGGTATCTCCTACAGGGAAAGTGCCAGGAGGGAATTGTCGAGCTTGTTCTCAGTGTCTCTGAGAATTGCTCTAATTATCTGTGTGACCTCTTTGCTAAGACTCTCCAGAGAGCCGTCCTCAAAACCAGCACACATCTTGACATATCTCCCACATTGATCGCAGTGTCTCCAGAAACGGCATTCAAGGAGCCAGGACCTTTTCTCCCTACACTCTCCATTGAGTTGTCCTCAAAACCAATATACATCCTGCTATATCTCCCACATGGAAAGTGCCAGGAGGGAGAAGTGGCGATTATGTTTAGACTTTCTCGGAACTGCTTCAAATCAACTAGATATCTTTGTGCTGTAACTCTCCCAACAGCCAAACGCAAAAGCAGCAAACATCTCGCTGTATGTCCCACATCCAAAGTGCCAAGAGAGAGCTTGCTCTCCCTGTCTTTGAGTACTGTTTTCACTGTCCCGGTTACCTCTTGGCTAACGTTCTCTTCAGACCTGCAGTGAAACCAGGAACCACGTGGAGAAGGCACCCACACTGAAAGTGCCTGGAGGGAACGTTGGGGCTTCTTCTCAGTGTCTCTGACATAGGGTTTCACTGTCCCGGGAAAGTCTCTGCTAACACCCTGCAGAGCGCTGTGCCCAATATACAGAAACGTCTTGCGGTATCTCCTACAGGGAAAGTGCCAGGAGGGAATTGTGGAGCTTGTTCTCAGTGTCTCTGAGAATTGCTCTGATTATCTGTGTGACCTCTTTGCTAAGACTCTCCAGAGAGCCGTCCTCAAAACCAACACACATCTTGACATATCTCCCACAGTGATCGCAGTGTCTCCAGAAACGGCATTCAAGGAGCCAGGACCTTTTCTCCCTACACTCTCCATTGAGTTGTCCTCAAAACCAATATACATCCTGCTATATCTCCCACATGGAAAGTGCCAGGAGGGAGAAGTGGGGATTATGTTTAGACTTTCTCGGAACTGCTTCAAATCAACTAGATATCTTTGTGCTGTAACTCTCCCAACAGCCAAACGCAAAAGCAGCAAACATCTCGCTGTATGTCCCACATCCAAAGTGCCAAGAGAGAGCTTGCTCTCCCTGTCTTTGAGTACTGTTTTCACTGTCCCGGTTACCTCTTGGCTAACATTCTCTTCAGAGCTGCAGTGAAACCAGGAAGCACGTGGAGAAGGCACCCACACTGAAAGTGCCTGGAGGGAACGTTGGGGCTTCTTCTCAGTGTCTCTGACATAGGGTTTCACTGTCCCGGGAAAGTCTCTGCTAACACCCTGCAGAGCGCTGTGCCCAATATACAGAAACGTCTTGCGGTATCTCCTACAGGGAAAGTGCCAGGAGGGAATTGTCGAGCTTGTTCTCAGTGTCTCTGAGAATTGCTCTAATTATCTGTGTGACCTCTTTGCTAAGACTCTCCAGAGAGCCGTCCTCAAAACCAACACACATCTTGACATATCTCCCACATTGATCGCAGTGTCTCCAGAAACGGCATTCAAGGAGCCAGGACCTTTTCTCCCTACACTCTCCATTGAGTTGTCCTCAAAACCAATATACATCCTGCTATATCTCCCACATGGAAAGTGCCAGGAGGGAGAAGTGGGGATTATGTTTAGACTTTCTCGGAACTGCTTCAAATCAACTAGATATCTTTGTGCTGTAACTCTCCCAACAGCCAAACGCAAAAGCAGCAAACATCTCGCTGTATGTCCCACATCCAAAGTGCCAAGAGAGAGCTTGCTCTCCCTGTCTTTGAGTACTGTTTTCACTGTCCCGGTTACCTCTTGGCTAACATTCTCTTCAGAGCTGCAGTGAAACCAGGAAGCACGTGGAGAAGGCACCCACACTGAAAGTGCCTGGAGGGAACATTGGGGCTTCTTCTCAGTGTCTCTGACATAGGGTTTCACTGTCCCGGGAAAGTCTCTGCTAACACCGTGCAGAGCGCTGTGCCCACTATACAGAAACATCTTGCGGTATCTCCTACAGGGAAAGTGCCAGGAGGGAATTGTGGAGCTTGTTCTCAGTGTCTCTGAGAATTGCTCTGATTATCTGTGTGACCTCTTTGCTAAGACTCTCCAGAGAGCCGTCCTCAAAACCAGCACACATCTTGACATATCTCCCACATTGATCGCAGTGTCTCCAGAAACGGCATTCAAGGAGCCAGGACCTTTTCTCCCTACACTCTCCATTGAGTTGTCCTCAAAACCAATATACATCCTGCTATATCTCCCACATGGAAAGTGCCAGGAGGGAGAAGTGGCGATTATGTTTAGACTTTCTCGGAACTGCTTCAAATCAACTAGATATCTTTGTGCTGTAACTCTCCCAACAGCCAAACGCAAAAGCAGCAAACATCTCGCTGTATGTCCCACATCCAAAGTGCCAAGAGAGAGCTTGCTCTCCCTGTCTCTGAGTACTGTTTTCACTGTCCCGGTTACCTCTTGGCTAACATTCTCTTCAGAGCTGCAGTGAAACCAGGAACCACGTGGAGAAGGCACCCACACTGAAAGTGCCTGGAGGGAACATTGGGGCTTCTTCTCAGTGTCTCTGACATAGGGTTTCACTGTCCCGGGAAAGTCTCTGCTAACACCGTGCAGAGCGCTGTGCCCACTATACAGAAACGTCTTGCGGTATCTCCTACAGGGAAAGTGCCAGGAGGGAATTGTGGAGCTTGTTCTCAGTGTCTCTGAGAATTGCTCTGATTATCTGTGTGACCTCTTTGCTAAGACTCTCCAGAGAGCCGTCCTCAAAACAAACACACATCTTGACATATCTCCCACATTGATCGCAGTGTCTCCAGAAACGGCATTCAAGGAGCCAGGACCTTTTCTCCCTACACTCTCCATTGAGTTGTCCTCAAAACCAATATACATCCTGCTATATCTCCCACATGGAAAGTGCCAGGAGGGAGAAGTGGGGATTATGTTTAGACTTTCTCGGAACTGCTTCAAATCAACTAGATATCTTTGTGCTGTAACTCTCCCAACAGCCAAACGCAAAAGCAGCAAACATCTCGCTGTATGTCCCACATCCAAAGTGCCAAGAGAGAGCTTGCTCTCCCTGTCTTTGAGTACTGTTTTCACTGTCCCGGTTACCTCTTGGCTAACATTCTCTTCAGAGCTGCAGTGAAACCAGGAACCACGTGGAGAAGGCACCCACACTGAAAGTGCCTGGAGGGAACATTGGGGCTTCTTCTCAGTGTCTCTGACATAGGGTTTCACTGTCCCGGGAAAGTCTCTGCTAACACCCTGCAGAGCGCTGTGCCCAATATACAGAAACGTCTTGCGGTATCTCCTACAGGGAAAGTGCCAGGAGGGAATTGTCGAGCTTGTTCTCAGTGTCTCTGAGAATTGCTCTGATTATCTGTGTGACCTCTTTGCTAAGACTCTCCAGAGAGCCGTCCTCAAAACCAGCACACATCTTGACATATCTCCCACATTGATCGCAGTGTCTCCAGAAACGGCATTCAAGGAGCCAGGACCTTTTCTCCCTACACTCTCCATTGAGTTGTCCTCAAAACCAATATACATCCTGCTATATCTCCCACATGGAAAGTGCCAGGAGGGAGAAGTGGCGATTATGTTTAGACTTTCTCGGAACTGCTTCAAATCAACTAGATATCTTTGTGCTGTAACTCTCCCAACAGCCAAACGCAAAAGCAGCAAACATCTCGCTGTATGTCCCACATCCAAAGTGCCAAGAGAGAGCTTGCTCTCCCTGTCTTTGAGTACTGTTTTCACTGTCCCGGTTACCTCTTGGCTAACGTTCTCTTCAGACCTGCAGTGAAACCAGGAACCACGTGGAGAAGGCACCCACACTGAAAGTGCCTGGAGGGAACGTTGGGGCTTCTTCTCAGTGTCTCTGACATAGGGTTTCACTGTCCTGGGAAAGTCTCTGCTAACACCGTGCAGAGCGCTGTGCCCAATATACAGAAACGTCTTGCGGTATCTCCTACAGGGAAAGTGCCAGGAGGGAATTGTGGAGCTTGTTCTCAGTGTCTCTGAGAATTGCTCTGATTATCTGTGTGACCTCTTTGCTAAGACTCTCCAGAGAGCCGTCCTCAAAACCAACACACATCTTGACATATCTCCCACAGTGATCGCAGTGTCTCCAGAAACGGCATTCAAGGAGCCAGGACCTTTTCTCCCTACACTCTCCATTGAGTTGTCCTCAAAACCAATATACATCCTGCTATATCTCCCACATGGAAAGTGCCAGGAGGGAGAAGTGGGGATTATGTTTAGACTTTCTCGGAACTGCTTCAAATCAACTAGATATCTTTGTGCTGTAACTCTCCCAACAGCCAAACGCAAAAGCAGCAAACATCTCGCTGTATGTCCCACATCCAAAGTGCCAAGAGAGAGCTTGCTCTCCCTGTCTTTGAGTACTGTTTTCACTGTCCCGGTTACCTCTTGGCTAACATTCTCTTCAGAGCTGCAGTGAAACCAGGAACCACGTGGAGAAGGCACCCACACTGAAAGTGCCTGGAGGGAACGTTGGGGCTTCTTCTCAGTGTCTCTGACATAGGGTTTCACTGTCCCGGGAAAGTCTCTGCTAACACCCTGCAGAGCGCTGTGCCCAATATACAGAAACGTCTTGCGGTATCTCCTACAGGGAAAGTGCCAGGAGGGAATTGTCGAGCTTGTTCTCAGTGTCTCTGAGAATTGCTCTAATTATCTGTGTGACCTCTTTGCTAAGACTCTCCAGAGAGCCGTCCTCAAAACCAACACACATCTTGACATATCTCCCACATTGATCGCAGTGTCTCCAGAAACGGCATTCAAGGAGCCAGGACCTTTTCTCCCTACACTCTCCATTGAGTTGTCCTCAAAACCAATATACATCCTGCTATATCTCCCACATGGAAAGTGCCAGGAGGGAGAAGTGGGGATTATGTTTAGACTTTCTCGGAACTGCTTCAAATCAACTAGATATCTTTGTGCTGTAACTCTCCCAACAGCCAAACGCAAAAGCAGCAAACATCTCGCTGTATGTCCCACATCCAAAGTGCCAAGAGAGAGCTTGCTCTCCCTGTCTTTGAGTACTGTTTTCACTGTCCCGGTTACCTCTTGGCTAACATTCTCTTCAGAGCTGCAGTGAAACCAGGAACCACGTGGAGAAGGCACCCACACTGAAAGTGCCTGGAGGGAACATTGGGGCTTCTTCTCAGTGTCTCTGACATAGGGTTTCACTGTCCCGGGAAAGTCTCTGCTAACACCGTGCAGAGCGCTGTGCCCACTATACAGAAACATCTTGCGGTATCTCCTACAGGGAAAGTGCCAGGAGGGAATTGTGGAGCTTGTTCTCAGTGTCTCTGAGAATTGCTCTGATTATCTGTGTGACCTCTTTGCTAAGACTCTCCAGAGAGCCGTCCTCAAAACCAGCACACATCTTGACATATCTCCCACATTGATCGCAGTGTCTCCAGAAACGGCATTCAAGGAGCCAGGACCTTTTCTCCCTACACTCTCCATTGAGTTGTCCTCAAAACCAATATACATCCTGCTATATCTCCCACATGGAAAGTGCCAGGAGGGAGAAGTGGCGATTATGTTTAGACTTTCTCGGAACTGCTTCAAATCAACTAGATATCTTTGTGCTGTAACTCTCCCAACAGCCAAACGCAAAAGCAGCAAACATCTCGCTGTATGTCCCACATCCAAAGTGCCAAGAGAGAGCTTGCTCTCCCTGTCTCTGAGTACTGTTTTCACTGTCCCGGTTACCTCTTGGCTAACATTCTCTTCAGAGCTGCAGTGAAACCAGGAACCACGTGGAGAAGGCACCCACACTGAAAGTGCCTGGAGGGAACATTGGGGCTTCTTCTCAGTGTCTCTGACATAGGGTTTCACTGTCCCGGGAAAGTCTCTGCTAACACCGTGCAGAGCGCTGTGCCCACTATACAGAAACGTCTTGCGGTATCTCCTACAGGGAAAGTGCCAGGAGGGAATTGTGGAGCTTGTTCTCAGTGTCTCTGAGAATTGCTCTGATTATCTGTGTGACCTCTTTGCTAAGACTCTCCAGAGAGCCGTCCTCAAAACAAACACACATCTTGACATATCTCCCACATTGATCGCAGTGTCTCCAGAAACGGCATTCAAGGAGCCAGGACCTTTTCTCCCTACACTCTCCATTGAGTTGTCCTCAAAACCAATATACATCCTGCTATATCTCCCACATGGAAAGTGCCAGGAGGGAGAAGTGGGGATTATGTTTAGACTTTCTCGGAACTGCTTCAAATCAACTAGATATCTTTGTGCTGTAAATCTCCCAACAGCCAAACGCAAAAGCAGCAAACATCTCGCTGTATGTCCCACATCCAAAGTGCCAAGAGAGAGCTTGCTCTCCCTGTCTTTGAGTACTGTTTTCACTGTCCCGGTTACCTCTTGGCTAACGTTCTCTTCAGACCTGCAGTGAAACCAGGAAGCACGTGGAGAAGGCACCCACACTGAAAGTGCCTGGAGGGAACATTGGGGCTTCTTCTCAGTGTCTCTGACATAGGGTTTCACTGTCCCGGGAAAGTCTCTGCTAACACCCTGCAGAGCGCTGTGCCCAATATACAGAAACGTCTTGCGGTATCTCCTACAGGGAAAGTGCCAGGAGGGAATTGTGGAGCTTGTTCTCAGTGTCTCTGAGAATTGCTCTGATTATCTGTGTGACCTCTTTGCTAAGACTCTCCAGAGAGCCGTCCTCAAAACAAACACACATCTTGACATATCTCCCACATTGATCGCAGTGTCTCCAGAAACGGCATTCAAGGAGCCAGGACCTTTTCTCCCTACACTCTCCATTGAGTTGTCCTCAAAACCAATATACATCCTGCTATATCTCCCACATGGAAAGTGCCAGGAGGGAGAAGTGGGGATTATGTTTAGACTTTCTCGGAACTGCTTCAAATCAACTAGATATCTTTGTGCTGTAACTCTCCCAACAGCCAAACGCAAAAGCAGCAAACATCTCGCTGTATGTCCCACATCCAAAGTGCCAAGAGAGAGCTTGCTCTCCCTGTCTTTGAGTACTGTTTTCACTGTCCCGGTTACCTCTTGGCTAACATTCTCTTCAGAGCTGCAGTGAAACCAGGAACCACGTGGAGAAGGCACCCACACTGAAAGTGCCTGGAGGGAACATTGGGGCTTCTTCTCAGTGTCTCTGACATAGGGTTTCACTGTCCCGGGAAAGTCTCTGCTAACACCCTGCAGAGCGCTGTGCCCAATATACAGAAACGTCTTGCGGTATCTCCTACAGGGAAAGTGCCAGGAGGGAATTGTCGAGCTTGTTCTCAGTGTCTCTGAGAATTGCTCTGATTATCTGTGTGACCTCTTTGCTAAGACTCTCCAGAGAGCCGTCCTCAAAACCAACACACATCTTGACATATCTCCCACATTGATCGCAGTGTCTCCAGAAACGGCATTCAAGGAGCCAGGACCTTTTCTCCCTACACTCTCCATTGAGTTGTCCTCAAAACCAATATACATCCTGCTATATCTCCCACATGGAAAATGCCAGGAGGGAGAAGTGGGGATTATGTTTAGACTTTCTCGGAACTGCTTCAAATCAACTAGATATCTTTGTGCTGTAACTCTCCCAACAGCCAAACGCAAAAGCAGCAAACATCTCGCTGTATGTCCCACATCCAAAGTGCCAAGAGAGAGCTTGCTCTCCCTGTCTTTGAGTACTGTTTTCACTGTCCCGGTTACCTCTTGGCTAACATTCTCTTCAGAGCTGCAGTGAAACCAGGAACCACGTGGAGAAGGCACCCACACTGAAAGTGCCTGGAGGGAACGTTGGGGCTTCTTCTCAGTGTCTCTGACATAGGGTTTCACTGTCCCGGGAAAGTCTCTGCTAACACCCTGCAGAGCGCTGTGCCCAATCTACAGAAACGTCTTGCGGTATCTCCTACAGGGAAAGTGCCAGGAGGGAATTGTCGAGCTTGTTCTCAGTGTCTCTGAGAATTGCTCTGATTATCTGTGTGACCTCTTTGCTAAGACTCTCCAGAGAGCCGTCCTCAAAACCAACACACATCTTGACATATCTCCCACATTGATCGCAGTGTCTCCAGAAACGGCATTCAAGGAGCCAGGACCTTTTCTCCCTACACTCTCCATTGAGTTGTCCTCAAAACCAATATACATCCTGCTATATCTCCCACATGGAAAGTGCCAGGAGGGAGAAGTGGGGATTATGTTTAGACTTTCTCGGAACTGCTTCAAATCAACTAGATATCTTTGTGCTGTAACTCTCCCAACAGCCAAACGCAAAAGCAGCAAACATCTCGCTGTATGTCCCACATCCAAAGTGCCAAGAGAGAGCTTGCTCTCCCTGTCTTTGAGTACTGTTTTCACTGTCCCGGTTACCTCTTGGCTAACGTTCTCTTCAGACCTGCAGTGAAACCAGGAACCACGTGGAGAAGGCACCCACACTGAAAGTGCCTGGAGGGAACGTTGGGGCTTCTTCTCAGTGTCTCTGACATAGGGTTTCACTGTCCTGGGAAAGTCTCTGCTAACACCGTGCAGAGCGCTGTGCCCAATATACAGAAACGTCTTGCGGTATCTCCTACAGGGAAAGTGCCAGGAGGGAATTGTGGAGCTTGTTCTCAGTGTCTCTGAGAATTGCTCTGATTATCTGTGTGACCTCTTTGCTAAGACTCTCCAGAGAGCCGTCCTCAAAACCAACACACATCTTGACATATCTCCCACATTGATCGCAGTGTCTCCAGAAACGGCATTCAAGGAGCCAGGACCTTTTCTCCCTACACTCTCCATTGAGTTGTCCTCAAAACCAATATACATCCTGCTATATCTCCCACATGGAAAGTGCCAGGAGGGAGAAGTGGGGATTATGTTTAGACTTTCTCGGAACTGCTTCAAATCAACTAGATATCTTTGTGCTGTAACTCTCCCAACAGCCAAACGCAAAAGCAGCAAACATCTCGCTGTATGTCCCACATCCAAAGTGCCAAGAGAGAGCTTGCTCTCCCTGTCTTTGAGTACTGTTTTCACTGTCCCGGTTACCTCTTGGCTAACATTCTCTTCAGAGCTGCAGTGAAACCAGGAACCACGTGGAGAAGGCACCCACACTGAAAGTGCCTGGAGGGAACGTTGGGGCTTCTTCTCAGTGTCTCTGACATAGGGTTTCACTGTCCCGGGAAAGTCTCTGCTAACACCCTGCAGAGCGCTGTGCCCAATATACAGAAACGTCTTGCGGTATCTCCTACAGGGAAAGTGCCAGGAGGGAATTGTCGAGCTTGTTCTCAGTGTCTCTGAGAATTGCTCTAATTATCTGTGTGACCTCTTTGCTAAGACTCTCCAGAGAGCCGTCCTCAAAACCAACACACATCTTGACATATCTCCCACATTGATCGCAGTGTCTCCAGAAACGGCATTCAAGGAGCCAGGACCTTTTCTCCCTACACTCTCCATTGAGTTGTCCTCAAAACCAATATACATCCTGCTATATCTCCCACATGGAAAGTGCCAGGAGGGAGAAGTGGGGATTATGTTTAGACTTTCTCGGAACTGCTTCAAATCAACTAGATATCTTTGTGCTGTAACTCTCCCAACAGCCAAACGCAAAAGCAGCAAACATCTCGCTGTATGTCCCACATCCAAAGTGCCAAGAGAGAGCTTGCTCTCCCTGTCTTTGAGTACTGTTTTCACTGTCCCGGTTACCTCTTGGCTAACATTCTCTTCAGAGCTGCAGTGAAACCAGGAAGCACGTGGAGAAGGCACCCACACTGAAAGTGCCTGGAGGGAACATTGGGGCTTCTTCTCAGTGTCTCTGACATAGGGTTTCACTGTCCCGGGAAAGTCTCTGCTAACACCGTGCAGAGCGCTGTGCCCACTATACAGAAACATCTTGCGGTATCTCCTACAGGGAAAGTGCCAGGAGGGAATTGTCGAGCTTGTTCTCAGTGTCTCTGAGAATTGCTCTGATTATCTGTGTGACCTCTTTGCTAAGACTCTCCAGAGAGCCGTCCTCAAAACCAGCACACATCTTGACATATCTCCCACATTGATCGCAGTGTCTCCAGAAACGGCATTCAAGGAGCCAGGACCTTTTCTCCCTACACTCTCCATTGAGTTGTCCTCAAAACCAATATACATCCTGCTATATCTCCCACATGGAAAGTGCCAGGAGGGAGAAGTGGCGATTATGTTTAGACTTTCTCGGAACTGCTTCAAATCAACTAGATATCTTTGTGCTGTAACTCTCCCAACAGCCAAACGCAAAAGCAGCAAACATCTCGCTGTATGTCCCACATCCAAAGTGCCAAGAGAGAGCTTGCTCTCCCTGTCTTTGAGTACTGTTTTCACTGTCCCGGTTACCTCTTGGCTAACGTTCTCTTCAGACCTGCAGTGAAACCAGGAACCACGTGGAGAAGGCACCCACACTGAAAGTGCCTGGAGGGAACGTTGGGGCTTCTTCTCAGTGTCTCTGACATAGGGTTTCACTGTCCCGGGAAAGTCTCTGCTAACACCCTGCAGAGCGCTGTGCCCAATATACAGAAACGTCTTGCGGTATCTCCTACAGGGAAAGTGCCAGGAGGGAATTGTCGAGCTTGTTCTCAGTGTCTCTGAGAATTGCTCTAATTATCTGTGTGACCTCTTTGCTAAGACTCTCCAGAGAGCCGTCCTCAAAACCAACACACATCTTGACATATCTCCCACATTGATCGCAGTGTCTCCAGAAACGGCATTCAAGGAGCCAGGACCTTTTCTCCCTACACTCTCCATTGAGTTGTCCTCAAAACCAATATACATCCTGCTATATCTCCCACATGGAAAGTGCCAGGAGGGAGAAGTGGGGATTATGTTTAGACTTTCTCGGAACTGCTTCAAATCAACTAGATATCTTTGTGCTGTAACTCTCCCAACAGCCAAACGCAAAAGCAGCAAACATCTCGCTGTATGTCCCACATCCAAAGTGCCAAGAGAGAGCTTGCTCTCCCTGTCTCTGAGTACTGTTTTCACTGTCCCGGTTACCTCTTTGCTAACATTCTCTTCAGAGCTGCAGTGAAACCAGGAACCACGTGGAGAAGGCACCCACACTGAAAGTGCCTGGAGGGAACATTGGGGCTTCTTCTCAGTGTCTCTGACATAGGGTTTCACTGTCCCGGGAAAGTCTCTGCTAACACCGTGCAGAGCGCTGTGCCCACTATACAGAAACGTCTTGCGGTATCTCCTACAGGGAAAGTGCCAGGAGGGAATTGTGGAGCTTGTTCTCAGTGTCTCTGAGAATTGCTCTGATTATCTGTGTGACCTCTTTGCTAAGACTCTCCAGAGAGCCGTCCTCAAAACCAGCACACATCTTGACATATCTCCCACATTGATCGCAGTGTCTCCAGAAACGGCATTCAAGGAGCCAGGACCTTTTCTCCCTACACTCTCCATTGAGTTGTCCTCAAAACCAATATACATCCTGCTATATCTCCCACATGGAAAGTGCCAGGAGGGAGAAGTGGCGATTATGTTTAGACTTTCTCGGAACTGCTTCAAATCAACTAGATATCTTTGTGCTGTAACTCTCCCAACAGCCAAACGCAAAAGCA
>NW_026961568.1:0-14492 GCF_963924245.1 Chroicocephalus ridibundus | reverse complement strand
GTCGGGCCTCGCACGAGGAGACACACACCCCCCCCCCCGTCCTTGCACGAGGACCCTCCTCCTCGCACGAGGATACAAAGGCCTTGCACAAGGGCCCCCCCGCCCCCCCCCCCCTTGCACGAGGAGGGGGGAACCCCTCGCACGAGGACACCCCCCCCCCCCCCGCCCCACGTACAACCGACCCCCCCCTCACACGACGCCCCCCCCCCCCCCTTGCACGAGGGGCGCTGGAATGTCGCTGCGATGCCGTAAGGTGCCGGGTTTTGGGGGGGGGGGGGGTTTGGGAGGGGGGGGTCGGGGGGGGGGTGGTTTTGGGGAGGGGGGGTCGGGTTTTGGGGGGGACCCCAAGGATCGCGGGGGGGGGGGGCTGGGGGGGGGGAGGGGCCCGGAGTTAGTGGGGGGGCCCCATTTTAAGGGGGGTGGGGGGTGGGGGGGGGGGCAAAATCCTGGGGGGGGTGAAGGGGGGGGAATTGGGGGGGGGGGATTTGGGGGGGGGGGCCATACTGGGGGGAGTCCCCAATATACTGGGGGGTTCCCTCTATACTGGGGGGGGTCCCCAATATACTGGGGGGGGTCCCCTATACTGGGGGGGTCCCCAATATACTGGGGGGGGTCCCTCTATACTGGGGGGGTCCCTCTATACTGGGGGGGGGTCCCCTATACTGGGTGGGGTCCCCAATATACTGGGGGGGGGCTCCATACCGGGGGGGGTCCCCCTAAACTGGGGGGGGCTCCCTCTATACTGGGGGGGGTCCCCTATACTGGGGGGGGGGTCCATACTGGGGGGGGTCCCCGCTAATTTGGGGGTCCCACCGTACTGGGAGCCCCCTATACTGGGGGGGTGGGGGGGGGGGGGTCCCTCTATACCGGGGGGGGGGGGGGTCCCGCCATACTGGGGGGGGGGTCCCTAATCCTTGGGGGGGGGCCCCCCAGACCCCATCCTGTCCCATCCCCCCCCCCCCCCAGCCCCATCCTGGTCCCTGGAGCCCCCCCCGCTTCCTATGCCCCCCCCCCCTCTATGGGGCAGGGCCCCCCCGTCTCCTATAGGGCCCCCCCCCACACATCCTATAGGGTCGTACCCCCCCCCCCCCCGTCTCCTATGGGGCAGGGCCCCCCCAAACCTCCTATGGCCCCCCCTCTCCCCCCCATTCTATAGGGCCCCCCCTCCCCCATCCCATGGAGTCCCCCCCCCCAAGTCCTATGGGACCCCCCCCACTTATGGGGGGGGCCCCCCCGTATCCTATAGGGGGCCCCCCCTCACCTCCTATGGGGCAGGGCCCCCCCCCCCACCACTTATGGTGGACCCCTCAACTTATGGCCCCCCCCCCCCCCCCCCCCCGCCATGGGTCAGGGACCCCCACGTCCTATGGCCCCCCCCCCCCCCCCCCATCTCCTATGGGACCCCAACCCTGCCATGGGGCCCCCCCCCCCACATCCTATAGGGCCCCCCCCCCCATTTCTGGGGGCCCCCCCCTTCTATGGGTCAGGGACCCCCCCACGTCCTATGGGGCCCCCCAACTTCTGGGCCGCCCCCCCCCCCATCCTATAGGGCCCCCCCACATCCTATGGGGCCCCCCCCATGTCCTACGGGACCCCCCCCCCCCCACGTACAGGACCCCCCCACACTATGGGTCAGGGACCCCCACGTCCTATGGGCCTCCCCCCCATCCTATGGGCCCCCCCCCCCCCATCTCCTATGGGCCCCCCCCACTTATGGGGCCGTGTCCCCCCCCCCCCATCTCTTACGTGACCCCAACCCTCCTATGGGGCCGTCCCCCCCCCACATCCTATAGGGCCACCCCCCCCCCCCCCCCCAAAACTCTCAATCCCCCCCCCCTTTCCGCGCTCTCTCCCCTCCCCCGGGGAAGCCGAAAGCGGGGGGCGGGGTGGGGGGGGGCACCCCTCCCCCCCCGCCCCCCCCCCGCCCCGCCCCCCAAAAACCCCTCGCCCTCGGGGAGCCCCACGGCGAGGGCCAGGGGCAGGGGGAAGGGGTAGGGGAAGGCGGCCACCAGCCGGGGGCCATAGGGCAGGGGGGGGGCCGGGGGGGGGCGGCGGCGGGGCTGGGGGGGGGACGGGCCGCCGGGGGCCGCCGCCGGGGGGACGCCCCCCCCCCCTTCGCGTCCCCTCCCCCCCGTTTTTGGGGGGTCCCCCCCCCTTCTCCCCCCCCGCCCCCCAACCTCCTCAGCAGAGCCAGGGGCTGCTCCTGCACCGGGAACCCCCCCAGGGGGGGCGGGGGGGGGCCGGGGGCCGGGGACAACCCCCCGTCACCCACCGCGGTGTCACCCCCCGCCCCCGTGTCACCCGCCGCCGCCTCGGCACCCGTCGTCGCGCCGCCACCCGCCGCCTTGGCACCCGGCGCGTTGGCACCCGCCATGTCACCCGCCGCGTTGTCACCCCTTGCCTTGTCACCCCTTGCCTTGTCACCCGGCGCGTTGTCACCCGGCGCTTTGTCACCCGCCGCGTTGTCACCCCTTGCGGTGTCACCCCTTGCGTTGTCACCCCTTGCCCTGTCACCCCTTGTCTTGTCACCCCTTGTGTTGTCACCCAGCGCATTGTCACCCCTTGCCTTGTCACCCGGTGCGTTGTCACCCCTTGCCTTATCCCCCCTCGCGTTGTCACCCGGCGCGTTGTCACCCCTTGCCTTATCACCCCTCGCGTTGTCACCCGCCGCATTGTCACCCCTTGCCTTGTCGCCCCTCGCCTTGTCACCCGCCGCGTTGTCACCCCTCGCGCTGTCGCCCGCCGCGTTGCCGTCACCCGCCGCCTCCTTGGCGTCACCCGGCGTCACCCCCCGGGGGGAGGAGGCGCCCCCCGCTTTCCCTTCCCCCCCCCGCGGGGCCGGCGGGGTGTAGGCGATGACGCCGGGGGGGGAGGCGGGTGACAAAGCGGGGGACGCCGGGGGGGATGTCGGCGCGACCCCCTCGGCCTGGTGACGCTTGGCGTGCCGGCTCAGCGCCGCCGCCGTCTTGCAGACCTTGGCGCAGCGGCCGCAGGCGAAGCGCAGCGAGGGCCGGCGTCCCACCCGGGGGGGCCGGTCACCCCTGTCCCCCCCCTTGTCCCCGCCTTCGTCCCCCCCTTCGCCGCCGCCGCCCGCCCCCTCGTGTCCCCGCTGGTGTTTCCGCAGCTTCCTCAAGGCCGTGAAGGTTTTCCCGCACACCCGGCAAAGGTGTTGCCAATCCCGGCGGCGCTGGCCTTCCCCGGCGGCGGCGGCGGCATCACCCGCGCCGGCGCCACTGCCGGCGTCACCCTCGGCCCCGGCGTCACCCGCCCGCCGCAGCGAGCGCAACTTGCGGCGCCAACGGGGTTTCTTCGCCTTGGCGGTGCCGGTGCTGCCGGTGCTGCCGGTGGTGCCGGCGCCGCCCCCCCTGGCGCCCCCCGCGCCGGCGCCCGCCTTGCGCTTGGGTTTGTAGGTGTAATAGGGGCGCCAGAGCCGGTCCTCGGCGTCGCTGTCACCGTCCCCGGCGGCGGCGGCGGCGGGGTGGTGGTGACGCCGGGCGGCGGCGGCGGCGGCGGCGGCGGCCATGCCGGCGGCCTCCAGGCGCAGGTCGGTCTCGGAGATGCGTCGCTTGACGATGGCCTCCTCGCCGATGCGGACGGTGATCTGGCAGAGCGGGGCCGCCCGGTTGTCCCCCGCCGTCCCCACGTAGGCCGGTTTGGCCACGTAGGTCATGGTGCGGCCGGTGGCGGCGGCGGCGGCGGCGGCGGGGGCCGGGGGGGCGGGTTGGGCGCCGTCGCCCGTCGGCGCCTCCCCGGCCGCTCGTTGGGCCTCGATGTAATCCCGCAGCACCTGCTTCTTCATGGGCCGCGCCGGGGCCGCCGCCGGCGCCGCCGCCGCCGAGGAGGCCGCCGCCGCCGCCGGCCGCCCGTTGTAGGCGATGACGGAGGCCCCCGCCGCCCCCGCGCCGGCGCCGCGCACGATGACGGAGGCCGAGGGGCGCCCGTAGGCGATGACCGAGGCCTGTTCGGGTCTGGGCGAGGGGAAGGTGGCGGCGGCGGGTGGCGGCGCCGGTTGGGCGGCGGCGGCGGCGGCGGCGGGCGAGAGGAGACCGTCGTCCGGCAAAGTTTGGCTGTAGGTTTTGTAAGGTCTCTTGGGGGCGCGGGGGGGTAAGAGGCGGTAGAGTTTGAGGGCGTTGAGTTTGGGTTTGTAACCGCCGTTGGGCGTCTTCTCGGAGGAGATGAGGCCGGGGTTGATGCCGTGGGCGGTTTTTTGGTGGGTCTTGAGGTTGTAGTAGGTGACGAAGGCGGCCCAGCAGAAGACGCACTGGTAGCGCCGCTCGCCCGTGTGCCAGACCTCGTGCTTGGTGCGGTACTCGGCCAAGGCGAAGACCTTGTCGCAGTAGCGGCAGGGGTACTTGCGGCGCCAGGAGTGGACGTTGGCGTGACGCTTGAGGCTGGAGAGGGTCATGTAGGAGCGGTGGCAGACGCCGCACAGGTAGACGACGTGGCCGTCCACCACCTTCACCACCGCCTCCTCCTCCTCCTCCCCGGCCCCCGGCGTTTCCAAAGCTCGGTGTCGCGACAGCAAGGCCTTTTTGCCCGGTTTGGGAGGCGCCGGGGCGGCGGCGGCGGCGGCGTCGTTGCCGGCGGCGTGGTGGTGGTGGTGGTGGCGTCCATCTTGGCAGAGAACCTCGTGGGTCTGCAGCCTCTTGACGTGGATGAAGCTCTTGCCGCAATGGCGGCAGGCCAGGCCCCGCCGGCCCCGGTGGAGTTTGGCGTGGAAGCCCAAGGCGGCCGCCGTGCTGAAGCCTCGCCCGCACAGGCCGCAGCTCAACGGCGCCGGGGCCGCCGGCGAGGCCGAGCCGCAGCCCAACGCCGAGGCCGAGGCCCCGCAGCTCAAGGAGGCCGCCGCCGACGCCAACGCCGAGGCCGCCGAGGCCGCCCCGCAACCCAACGAGGAGGCGGCCGACGCCGCCGAGCCGCAGCTCGACACCGCCGACGCCGAGCCGCAGCCCGACGGCGCCGCTGACGCCAACCCGCAGCCCAACGATGACGCCGATGGCGCCAACCCGCAGCCCAACGACGACGACGCCGACGACGCCAACCTGCAACTCAACGATGACGCCGCCGATGACGCCAACCCGCAGCTGGACGACGCCGACGGCGCCAACCCGCAGCTCAACGATGACGATGACGCCAACCCACAACTCAACGATGACGACGACGCCAACCCACAACTCAACGACGATGACGACGCCAACCCGCAACTCAACGATGACGACGACGCCAACCTGCAGCTCAACGCCGACGCCGACGCCAACCCGCAGCCGGATGACGCCGCCGACGCCGCCAACCCGCAGCTCAACGACGCCGCCGGCGAGGCCGAGCCGCAGCTCAACGCCGCCGCCAAGCCGCAGCCCAACGCCGCCGTGGCCGCCGCCGCCGCCGCCGCCGCCTCGGCCACCGCCGGCGCCTCTTGCGGGGCCCGACTCAAGTCCACGGGGGCGGTGGGGGAGGCGGGGGGCGGCTCGCCGTTCATCTCCTTGGCGGCGGGGGGCGGCGAGTCCAGGCCTTGGAGGGTGGAGATGCCCAAGCGTCGCCCCACGGCCCCCAGGGCGCGCGCGGTGGCCTGGTTGGGCACGGCCAGGCGGGAGTTGTAGATGAAGTTGAGGACGTGGGAGAAGACGCCGGCCTGGACCCCCGGTAATTCCAAGACCTGGGCGGGGGCCGGCCAAGATGGCGGCGTCGGCGGCGTCTGGGTCAAGGCCCGTTTGAAGAAAGGGCTGGAGGCCGCCAGGACGTTTTTATGAGCCCGGAATTTGGTGTCCTCGGCGATGATGGTGACGTCACAGAACTGGCCCCGCAGGCGCTGCTCGTTTAACTCCAGCAGTAACGAGCGGCAATGGCCGGCGTCCCACACCTCCACGACCGGAGCCATCCCCGCGGCGCCCACCTGGGGACACGGGGGGGGACACGGGGGGGACACGGGGGGGACACGGGGGGGGGGGGGGGGGGGGACACAAGGAGGGGGAGGGGGGGACACACACACGCGGTTTTGGGGGACGGCGGGGGACGGGGCGGGGGAGGGGACAGCCGGGTGGCTGCGTGTGTCTGTGTTCCCCCCATCCCCCCCTGCCCGTCCCCCCCCCGGTTTGGGGACACTTGGGGACACTTGGGGACACCCGAGTCCTCTATGGGGTCACAGGGACACCTGGGTCCCCCATTTGGGGACATTTGGGGACACCCAAGTCCTCTATGGGGACATTTGGGGACATTTGGGGACACTTGGGGACACCCGAGTCCTCTATGGGGACATTTGGGGACATCTGGGTCCCCCATTTGGGGACATTTGGGGACACTTGGGGACGCCTGAGTCCTCTATGGGGACATTTGGGGACATCTCGGTCCCCCATCTGGGGACATTTGGGGACACTTGGGGACACCCAAGTCCTCTATGGGGTCACGGGGACACCTGGGTCCCCCATTTGGGGACATTTGGGGACACTTGGGGACACCCGAGTCCTCTATGGGGTCACGGGGACACCTGGGTCCCCCATTTGGGGACATTTGGGGACACTTGGGGACACCCGAGTCCTCTATGGGGACATTTGGGGACATCTGGGTCCCCCATTTGGGGACACTTGGGGACACTTGGGGATACCCGAGTCCTCTATGGGGTCACGGGGACACCTGGGTCCCCCATTTGGGGACATTTGGGGACACTTGGGGACACCCAAGTCCTCTATGGGGACATTTGGGGACATCTGGGTCCCCCATTTGGGGACATTTGGGGACACTTGGGGACACCCGAGTCCTCTATGGGGACATTTGGGGACATCTGGGTCCCCATTTGGGGACACTTGGGGACACTTGGGGACACCCGAGTCCTCTATGGGGACATTTGGGGACATCTGGGTCCCCCATTTGGGGACATTTGGGGACACTTGGGGACGCCTGAGTCCTCTATGGGGACACTTGGGGACATCTGGGTCCCCCATTTGGGGACATCTGGGGACACTTGGGGACACTTGGGGCTCCTCTTTGGGGACATCTGGGGACACTCAGGGACATTTGGGGACACTTGGGGACACCCGAGTCCTCTATGGGGTTACGGGGACACCTGGGTCCCCCATTTGGGGACATTTGGGGACATTTGGGGACACCTGGGGACACCTGAGTCCTCTATGGGGTCACGGGGACACCTGGGTCCCCCATCTGGGGACACTTGGGGACACTTGGGGACACCTGGGGCTCCTGTTTGGGGACATCTGGGGACACTTGGGGACACTTGGGGACACTTGGGGACACCCGAGTCCTCTATGGGGACACTTGGTGACATCTGGGGACACCCGAGTCCTCTATGGGGTCACGGGGACACCTGGGTCCCCCATTTGGGGACATTTGGGGACACTTGGGGACACCTGGGGCTCCTGTTTGGGGACATCTGGGGACACTTGGGGACATTTGGGGACACTTGGGGACACCCGAGTCCTCTATGGGGACACTTGGGGACACCTGGGGACACCCGAGTCCTCTATGGGGTCACAGGGACACCTGGGTCCCCCATTTGGGGACACTTGGGGACACCCAAGTCCTCTATGGGGACACTTGGGGACATCTGGGTCCCCCATTTGGGGACATTTGGGGACACTTGGGGACACTTGGGGCTCCTCTTTGGGGACATCTGGGGACACTCAGGGACATTTGGGGACACTTGGGGACACCCGAGTCCTCTATGGGGTTATGGGGACACCTGGGTCCCCCATTTGGGGACATTTGGGGACATTTGGGGACACCTGGGGACACCTGGGGACACCTGAGTCCTCTATGGGGTCACGGGGACACCTGGGTCCCCCATCTGGGGACACTTGGGGACACCTGGGGCTCCTGTTTGGGGACATCTGGGGACACTTGGGGACACCCGAGGACACTTGGGGACACCCGAGTCCTCTATGGGGACACTTGGGGACACCTGGGTCCCCCATCTGGGGACATTTGGGGACATTTGGGGACACCTGGGGCTCCCGGTTGGGGACACCCAACGCCTGGGTCCCCCATTCGGGGACATTTGGGGACATTTGGGGACATTTGGGTCCTCTATGGGTCACGGGGACACCCGGGTCCCCCATTTGGGGACATTTGGGGACATTTGGGTGCCCTGTTTGGGGGTCCCGGACACCTGGGTCCCTTCTCTGGGCGCTTGGGGGTCGCCAGCCCCACACCGTCGTCACCCCCAGCCCCACGGATCGGCGTCCCCCAGCCCCACACTTTCCCCAGCCCCACAGATCCATAATTTAGGGCTCCCCCAGCCCCACATATCTGGGTCCCCAGCCCCACAGCTTGGGGGTCCCTCAGCCCCACACATCCACTCTCACCCCCCACCTCCCCCCGCCCCACATGGCCACCCGCTGTCCTCCGTGCTATGGGGCAGAGCACGCCTACGCCGTGGGGCAGAGCATCCCCACGCCGTGGGGCAGTGTCTCCCTGTGCTGTGGGGCTGGGGGTTCCCCCGTGCTATGGGGCAGAGCATCCCTACGCCGTGGGGCAGCGCATCCCCGTGCCGTGGGGCAGGGTCCCCCTGTGCTGTGGGGCTGGGGGGGGGGGGGGGGTTTGCCCTGCGCTATGGGGCAGAGCATCCCTACACCGTGGGGCAGAGCATCCCCGTGCCATGGGGCAGGTTCCCCCATGCCGTGGGGCAGAGCATCCCCGTGCTATGGGGCAGAGCATCCCCGTGCCGTGGGGCAGGGTCCCCCTGTGCTGTGGGGCTGGGGGGGGGGGGGGGGGTTGCCCTGCACTATGGGGCAGAGCATCCCTACGCCGTGGGGCAGAGCATCCCCGTGCCATGGGGCAGGTTCCCCCATGCCGTGGGGCAGAGCGTCCCCGTGCTATGGGGCAGAGCATCCCCGTGCCGTGGGGCAGGGTCCCCCTGCGCTGTGGGGCTGGGGGGGGGGGGGGGGGGTTGCCCTGCGCTATGGGGCAGAGCATCCCTGCGCCGTGGGGCAGGTGTCGTTCCCCCCCCTCCCGTGCCGTGGGGCAGCGCATCCCCATGCTGTGGGGCCGGGGGGTCTCCCACGCCGTGGGGCAGGGTCCCGCCGTGCCGTGGGGCTGGAGGGGGGGGGGGGTGTGTCTCTACCCCACGGCGTCCCTGCCCCACGGCGCCCCGGCCCCCGCATCCCCCCCCACGGCGGCGGCGCCAGGAGCCATTTTGCGTCGGGGCCTCCTCGGACGGGGCCGCAAAATGGCTGCGGGCGCCGCCGCCGCGACCCACGGCGCGACCCACGGCCTGCCCCACGGCCTGCCCCATAGCTTCAACCGCGGCCCGCCCCACGGCACCGCCAGCCCCGGGGCTGCCCCACAGCGCGGCCTACGGCAGTGGGGCTGCCCCCCCGCCGCGGTGCGACCCACGGCGTCGCCGTCCCCCCGGGGCTGCCCCACGGCGTGACCCACAGACAGCACGGACTCTGCCCCACAACCCCGCTGCCCCCCCCCTCCTGCCCCACAACCTGCCCCACAACCCCCCCGGGATCCTTCTCTCCTGCCCCACAACCTGCCCCACAGCCCCCCTGGGACCTTTCTCCTGCCCCACAACCTGCCCCACAGCCCCCCCCGGGACTCCTCTCCTGCCCCACAACCTGCCCCACAGCCCAGCGGATCCCACCCCATGGATCCCAGCTGATCCTGACCCATAGATCCCAGTAGATCTCACCCCATGGATCCCCACAGATCCTGCCCCACAGATCCCGGCAGATCCCAGCCCCCCACGTCCCCGGGGATCCCACACACCAACCCCCCCCTCACCCCCACCTGGCCCCACAGATCCCAGCGGATCCCAGCTGACATCCAGCCCCACAGATCCCAGCGGATCCCAGCTCCAGCCCCACAGATCCTGGAGGGTCCCAGCTCCATCCCAGCTCAGCCCCAGCCCCACAGAGCCCAGCTCCAGCCCCACACATCCCAGCCCCATCCCATCTGGGATCCAGCCCCACAGATCCCAGCTACCCCCCCGCTCAGCTCCAGCCCCACAGATCCCAGGAGACCCCATCTGGGATCCAGCCCCACAGATCCTGGAGGGTCCCAGCTCCACCCCAGCTCAGCTCCAGCCCCACAGATCCCGGGACACCCTGGTTCAACTCCAGCCCCACACATCCCAGCTCCAGCCCCACAGATCCTTGGACACCCCGGTTCCATCCCAGCCGGGATCCAGCCCCACACATCCTGGGGGATCCCAACTCCAGCCCCACACATCCCAGCCCCGATCCAGCCCCACAGATCCCGGGAGATCCCAGCTCCAGCCCCACACATCCCAGCTCTGATCCAGCCCCACACATCCTGGGGGATCCCAGCTCCAGCCCCACACATCCCAGCTCCGATCCAGCCCCACACATCCTGGGGGATCCCAACTCCAGCCCCACACATCCCAGCCGGGATCCAGCCCCACAGATCCCGGGAGATCCCAGCTCCAGCCCCACACATCCCAGCTCCAGCCCCACACATCCCAGCCCCGATCCAGCCCCACACATCCTGGGGGATCCCAACTCCAGCCCCACACATCCCAGCCCCGATCCAGCCCCACAGATCCCCCCCCCCCCCCCGCCCAGTGCCGGGATTCCCCCCCCCCGGGGGCTCCCCCCAAACTCCATGGGGTCCCCCCCCCTTCCCCCCCCCCCGCTTTCCGTGGGGATCCGTGGGGCGGGGATCTGTGGGGCCGGGGGGGGGGGGGGGGGGCCCGGCGGTACCTGCTGTGGGGCGGGGCCCCCCCCCCGGATCCCGGCGGATCCCGGATGTTCGCGGCGACCGGATCCGTCCCCGTCCCCCCCCCCCCAAGGCCCCGGAGACGCCGAAGCCTCTTGGCCACCGGCCCGGTCCGGCCCGTGGCCAACGGCGGCTCCGGGGCCAGCGCCGGCCCCACGGCGCCCCACGGCCGCGACCCACAGGGAGCCGGGGCCGCGGGGCTGGGAGAGGCCTGGCCCACGGCACCCGGGGATCCAGCCCCACGGCGCCCCATCGCCCCTGGGGGGCCCAAGGTCTGCCCCACGGCACCCGGGGATGCCAAAGCTCTGCCCCACGGCACTGGGGATCCAGCCCCTCTGCCCCACGGCATCTCAGGATCCCACCGATCTGCCCCACGGCACCCCTACATCCAGCCCCACGGCACCCCATCGCCCCTGGGGGGCCCAAGGTCTGCCCCACGGCTCCCTGGGATCCCAAAGTTCTGCCCCACGGCACTCCTACATCCAGCCCCTCTGCCCCATAGCACACCTAGATCCAGCCCCACGGCACTGGGGATCCCAAAGCTCTGCCCCATGGCACTCCTACATCCAGCCCCTCTGCCCCATGGCGTCTCAGGATCCCACAGATCTGCCCCACGGCACCCCTACATCCAGCCCCACGGCGCCCCATCGCCCCTGGGGGGCCCAAGGTCTGCCCCACGGCACCCGGGGATGCCAAAGTTCTGCCCCACGGCACTCCTACATCCAGCCCCTCTGCCCCATAGCACACCTGGATCCAGCCCCACGGCACTGGGGATCCCAAAGCTCTGCCCCACGGCACTCCTACATCCAGCCCCTCTGCCCCATAGCACCACTAGATCCAGCTCCTCTGCCCATAGCACCTGGGGATCCAGCCCCACGGCACCCCACAGCCCTGCAGGATCCAGCCCCTGCGCCCCATGGCCCCATAGCGTCGCCCCATGGCCCCATAGCATCACCCCACGGCGCTGTGGGGCAGGATCCGGCCACACAACATCACCCCACGGTGCTATAGGGCAGGATCCGGCCCCACAGCACCACCCCGTAGCGCCGTGGGGCAGGATCTACCCCCCATAGCATCACCCCACAGCACCGTGGGGCAGGATCTGGCACCGTGGGGCAGGATCTGCCCCCCGCAGCACCACCCCACGGTGCTATGGGGCAGGATCTGGCCCCACAGCATCACCCCCCAGCCCCGTGAGGCAGGATCTACCCCCCACAGCACCACCCCCCCCGGTGCTATGGGGCAGGACGTGTCCCCCCCCCCCCCATAGCATCACCCCACGGCGCCGTGGGGCACCCCCTACCTGTGAGCGGAGGCCTCATGGACCAGGTGTTGCTGCTCCGGGGGTCCGCGGTGGGGGGCCACAGCCGGCGGGGCCTGGGGGGGGGGACGGGGGTCAGAGCGGGGGGGGGGGGGGGACTTGGGGGTCCCCAGGGTGATGGGGGGGGACGGGGGGGGGGGCACCCGGACACAGGGTGACAGTCGGAGGGTGACAAGGATTGGGGGGGGGGGCGACACCCGGATGTGGGGGTGGAGCCGGGGACACTTGTGGGGTGACAAAGCCCCACAGCGCGGTGGGGGGGAGGACAGTCACGGGGGGGGGGGGGGGGGGGTGTGACAGCGTGGGGGTGGCACGCGCCTGCACCCGGTGACAAAGGGGCAGCGGGGGACAAAATGGCGGGGGACGAAACGGCGGCGGGGGACAAAAGGGTGGGTGACAAAATGGCAGCGGGTGACGAAATGGCGGGGGACGAAATGGCGGCGGGGGATAAAATGGCGGCAGCGGGTGACAAAAAGGCGGGTGACAAAATGGCAGCGGGTGACAAAATGGTGGGTGACAAAACGGCAGCGGGTAACAAAATGGCGGCAGCGGGTGACAAAATGGCGGGGAACAACATGGCGGCAGCGGGTGACAAAAAGGCGAGGGACGAAATGGCAGCGGGTGACAAAATGGTGGCAGCGAGGTACAAAATGGCGGGGAACAACATGGCGGCGGCGGGTGACAAAAAGGCGGGTGACAAAATGGCAGCGGGTGACAAAATGGCGGCAGCGGGTGACAAAAAGGCGGGTGACAAAATGGCGGCAGTGGGTGACAAAAAGGTGGGTGACAAAATGGCAGCAGGTGACAAAATGGTGGCAGCGGGTGACAAAATGGCGGGGAACAACATGGCGGCAGCGGGTGACAAAAAGGCAGGGGACGAAACGGCAGCGGGTGACAAAATGGCGGCAGCGGGTGACAAAATGGTGGGGGATGAAATGGCGGCGGGGGACAAAATGGTGGGGAACAACATGGCGGCGGCGGGTGACAAAAAGGCGGGTGACAAAATGGCAGCGGGTGACAAAATGGTGGGTGACAAAATGGCGGCGGCGGGTGACAAACTGGGGGGGGAGGGGGAGGGGGGGTGTCTCCGGGTGACACGTGACATCGCGGGTGACGTCCCGGTTGTGGCCGATGATGTCACCGTCGCCGTGGGGGGGGGGGGGGACACACAGGCGCAGGTGTGACATCACGGGGGGGGGTGTGACGTCATCGGGGCGGGGGGGTGGCGCCTCCGGTGTGATGTCATCCGTCGGCTGAGTGATGTCATGGGGGGGCGGGGACAAGCCGAGGGGACACCCCCCCCGCCGCCCCTCCCCCCCCCGCGGTGACGTCACCGTGTCCCCCCCCAAACGCTCCACGTCACCATGGAAACCACCCCCTGCCCCCCCCCCGGAAGCGCCCTTTGACCCGCAGCCAATGGGGGAGGGGGGGTGGCCCGACGTCAGCGCTCACCTGGATGCTCATTGGCCGGGCTGGGCGTGACGTCACCGAGGCCCCGGGTGGGGGGGGAGGGGCGTCTGAAAGGGCTGGGGGGGGGGAGGGGGGAGGGGTCAGTGACGCGGGAGTGACGTGGGGCCGCGTCACGGGGGGAGGGGGGGGGACACAGGAGACGCGACAACACGCGTCACCCGCGGGACACACACAACCGTCACACGCAACACACGGACACAACACACAACACAACACACAACACACGGACACACAACAGTCACAACCACACACAGATGCGACACACAACCACACTCACACCCGCACACGGACACACAACACACAACACGTGACACACAACGGTCACACACAACACACAACACACGGACACAGAGACACACAACACACACGGACACACAACGGTCACAACCGCACACAGACGCGACACACAACCACACTCACAACCACACACGGACACACAACAGTCACAACCCCCAACATGCAACCACAGGCATGTGACACACACAACACACAACACACAACCACAGGCGGACACACAACAGTCACAACCACACACGGACACAACACCCACAACACACAACCACAGGTGGACACACAACGGTCACAACCTCACACGGACGTGACACACAACCACACTCACACCCGCACACGGACACACAACAGCCACAACCGCACACAGACACAACACCCACAACACACACGGACACAACACACAACAGCAGGGAGACGCACAACCGCACACGGGTGTGACACACAACCCCCCCCCCCCCCCACACACACAACCACACACGGACACAACACACACAGTCAGACACACCGAACCGCACACGGGTGTGACACACACACACAACCGCACAGCCCCGCACACGGACACAACACACACAATCACACCCGGAGACGACACACAACCCCCACACGACCACAGGCGGACGCACAACCGCATCCGGACACACCACGGTCACAACTGGACACGGGACACAACACACACAATCACACCCAGCCACAACGCACAACCGCACACAGATACACAACC